>NW_024516874.1:0-313 GCF_017590135.1 Pyrgilauda ruficollis | reverse complement strand
CCCAGTGCCCCCCCAGTGCCCCCCAGCCGTGCACAGGGGCCGGACCCGACCTCCCCCACCTCCCCGTGACACCCCGCTCGTCACTCACTGTCACCCATCCCCTGTCGCTGTGTGACCCTCCCTCCGTGGTGCCCCTACCTCGGGTCTTTGAACCCCGAGTGCCACCTGTGTCACCCACCCCGTGTGTCCCCACTGTCACCCACCCCCCGTGTGACTGTGTCACTCACCCGCCATGCCCTCCGCGCCCCGTGTCACCCACCCTCCGTGCCACTAACGCCCCGCACGAGTGTCCCCTGTGCTCTCCATGTCCCCT
>NW_024516873.1:0-313 GCF_017590135.1 Pyrgilauda ruficollis | reverse complement strand
CAGAGGGAAAACATGGGAAAAACAAGGGAAAATCCAGGGGAAAAACAAGGAAAAATCCAGGGGAAATCTGGGGAAAATCCAGGGGAAAAACATGGGGAAGTAACGGAAAAAATATGGGGAAAATCAGGGGAAAATGGGGAAAAGTTGGGGGAAAAATCGGGGAAAATCAGGGGAAAAATAGGGGAAAAAATGGGGAAAAAACAGGGGGGAAAACACAGGGAAAACATGGGAAAAACAGGGAAAAATCCATGGGAAAACATGGGGAAAATGGGGGGAAATCCATGGGAAATCAGGGGAAAAATCAGAGAAAAAA
>NW_024516872.1:0-313 GCF_017590135.1 Pyrgilauda ruficollis | reverse complement strand
TGGGTTTTTTTTTTGCCCTTCACCTGTTGACATATAGAAAATACTCTCAGTTTAAGGAAATCTTAGAACATTTTCATATACAGCTTTTGGGAAAAAAATTTAAAACTACTTAAAAATTGTTTTTATCAATAAAGTTTTATCTTCTCTTTCACTCAAGAGCCATGCTGCAGACCTCAGCCCCCCAGATATTCAAAATACCTAATCTCCGTTAGAAATAAAGCTGCAGAAATATTTAGGTAGAGGTAACTTCACAAATGTAAATTATGCCTTTTTTAAAACTAATGCACAAATAAGCAAGCTTTGGCATTCACTG
>NW_024516871.1:0-313 GCF_017590135.1 Pyrgilauda ruficollis | reverse complement strand
CAAAACAAGAATTCCTTTAGTTTCAAATAATACAAGGGGGTACTGCAAAATCCCTTATCATTTTAAATAGCTTAATTGCTATGATTTATATAGTGTTGTTTACGTTGCTGACAAAGATTCAGGGCATTTATCCATGTTCTAACAGATCAAGTAGGTAATGTAACTAAAGTACTCAAATTCTTTCTCTCTGTTTCATTCTCCTACTTTTCTGCTCTTTTTATGACTTTTCTGCATGTGATGCCTCATATCATTACATACAGTGGATGTTATCTTGAAGATAGGGCCCATCCCTATCATACCCTCAAAAAGCTCA
>NW_024516870.1:0-313 GCF_017590135.1 Pyrgilauda ruficollis | reverse complement strand
AAGACAGATCACATCACCCCTAAACCCAGAGAAGAAGGCAGTAAAAGGTGGACTCAGGGGATAGGAATTTTGTGAGCCAAAGCGGAGCGGAGACTCCGGGCCGCCCAGCACTGTCCTTGCTTATTCTTGCTTGCAAAAATAATAAAGATAATTATATGATCCTTAAATTCAATGAACTTGTTTATCACACAGATTTTTTTTTATTTTTTTAAGTAGATTGTGGCAGTGGGTGTTAGTAGCAGTTTTGAAGCTCCTGTTGCAATGAGTTTGGAGATGTTTGGTCCCTTGACTGAAATAAATGGGCAGGAGATCT
>NW_024516869.1:0-313 GCF_017590135.1 Pyrgilauda ruficollis | reverse complement strand
CTGGGCACCTTGGGCTCTCCTGAGCTCCCTGCTCAGATTCCTGCCACCTTCACCAAGGCTTCTGCACCATCCAAGACTGTTCCCAACCTTCAGAAATGCTGATAATGCCCCACTTAGTACTCAAAGCCTTACAGAGCCTCGCAGCAGCTGTGGGAGCTGTCTTTTGTGTAGAACAAATGTTATTTTGTTTGTACTAGAAATAGGTTGGAAGATCTGTCAATGAACAGCTTTGGAAGCACATCCCAAAACAATATGAAGGATCTCAGGGTGCACATCCACTATGGGCACCACCAATGTCCTGCCTGAGAACCCA
>NW_024516868.1:0-313 GCF_017590135.1 Pyrgilauda ruficollis | reverse complement strand
GCACAACAAGCTATTGTGGTAAGAAAATTGTTCGCATCTGTAATACACAAGAAATCTGTCTCATGAGAGTCCACAAAGGAAAAATGTAAACACCTGAGTAAAAGTGAGAATCTTAGCATGTACACACAAAAATACCTTCTAAGCAGTAAATTCTGTGGCAAGAAACTACCAGCCAGTTGGAGTTAAACACGAGGGCTGTGAAAATCGTATAAAAATGTGTTATATGAATAAAGAATTGGCCTTCTCTTCATGAAGAAACTGAGTCCCAGCTGCTTTATTGACACATCAATGTGGTTTCACTCAGCAAGAGCAC
>NW_024516867.1:0-313 GCF_017590135.1 Pyrgilauda ruficollis | reverse complement strand
ATATATATCTTGTCAGGGACAAGAGAGGCCAGAAAGTCACATTTTGTCAATGCCCTGAGTGGGCTTTTAGTGCTCAGTAGGTCTCCTACCCTCACAGTGTGAGGACTTCATCTAATTTTAATTTATAATTTATTTATGGTAATTTATTTATGCATTTATTTATTTGTTATATAAAACTATTAAAAATCTATAACTTTCTTTAAACGCTAATGCAGTTTAAAAAGTGGTTGTGTTTAGAACACTTAAACTATAAATTCCTTCTCTAAATACAAATTCAATACCTTAATTTTTTTCTTCTTCTTCTTTTTTTCTT
>NW_024516866.1:0-313 GCF_017590135.1 Pyrgilauda ruficollis | reverse complement strand
TTCCTGGTGCGCCAGTGCGCCCTGCCCACGCCCCAGGTGACGCTTCCCAATTTCCCACCATTTTTTCCCATCCTTCTCCCAATTTCCCAACCTTCTCCCAACTTCTCCCACCCTTTTTCCAATTTTCCCCATCCTTCTCCCAATTTTTCCCCACTTTTTCCTAATTTTTCCCCATTTTTTTCCAAATTTCCCCAAATTTCCCCATCCTTTCTCCATCCTTTCCCACCCTTATCCCAATTTTCCCCATCCTCCCAATTTTTCCCCATTTTTCCACATCCTTCTCCCAAATTTTCCCCATCTTTTCCCCATTTTT
>NW_024516865.1:0-313 GCF_017590135.1 Pyrgilauda ruficollis | reverse complement strand
CCCCATTCCCATCATTCCCATTTTCCCGTTGTTTTTCCCCTCAGGAGCAGCCCGGTGGTCCGGATCAAGGAGGAGCCTCCCAGCCCCACGCGGAGCCCGCAGGTGGAGGAGCCCAGGAATCCCGGGAATGCCGGAAATCCTGGAAATCCCGGGAATTCCGAGACCCCCCTGTCCCCCTCCACCTTCATCGACTCCATCCTGCGGGAGAACGACTCCGGAGCCGCTCCCGGGAATCCCCAATCCCAGGAAAAGTGCCTGAGCGTCGCCTGCCTCGACAAGTGAGCCACAGAATTCCCAAAATTCCCGGAATTCA
>NW_024516864.1:2935-4066 GCF_017590135.1 Pyrgilauda ruficollis | reverse complement strand
TTGGAGGGAAATTTGGGGCATTTTGGGATATTGGAGGATTTCGGGAATTTTTTGGGGGAGTTTTGGGGGGGGTTTGGGGGTTTATTGGGAATTTTTTGGGATTTTTTAGGGAAATTTGGGGGTTTTTTGGGGATTTTTTGGGGGCGATTTTTTGGGTTGGATTTGGGATTTTTGGGTTAAAATTTGGGGGTTTGGGGGGCAGTTTCTGGGTTAAATTTGGGAATTTTGGGGTTGAAATTTGGGGAATTTTGGGGTCGATTTTTGGATAAAATTTGGGGGTTTTTTGGGACTTTCGGGGGAAAATTTTGGGTAAAATTTGGCGAATTTTGGGTGGAAGTTTGAGGGAATTTTTGGGTCAAATTTGGGAGTTTTTGGGTTAAAATTTTGGGACTTCTGTGGACAATTTTTGGATGAAAATTGGGAAATTTTATTTTGATTTTTGGGGGGATTTTTTGGGTAAAATTTGGGAAATTTTGGGTGGAATTTTTGGGTTAAAATTTGGGGATTTTGGGGGGGGACTTTTGGGTCAAATTTGACGAATTTTGGGGTTGACTTTTGGGTTAAATTTGGGATTTTTTTGGGATTTCTGGTTGGGATTTCTGGGGGAAAATTTTGGGTCAAATTCGGCAAATTCTGGGTGGAATTTTGAGGGAATTTTTGGGTAAAAATTGGGCTTTTTTGGGGTTAAAATTTGGGGATTTTTGGGGGTGGTTTTTGGGTCAAATTTGGGAATTTTGGGGTTAAAATTTGGGGATTTTTAGGGTCAGTTTTTGGGTCAAACTTGGGATTTTTTGGGTTAAAATTTTGGGATTTTTGGGGGTGATTTTTGGGTCAAATTTGGGATTTTTTGGGTTAAAATTTTGGGGACATTTGGGTGAAACTTGGGATTTTTTGGGTTAAAACTTGGGAATTTTGGGGTCGATTTTTAGGTCAAATTTGGGAATTTTGGGGTTAAAATTTGGTGATTTTGGGGGGGGATTTTTGGGTAAAATCCAGCAAATTTTGGGAGTAATTTTGAGGGAATTTTTGGGTCAAATTTGGCCTTTTTTGGGTCAAACCCTGAAGCCCCTCCCCCTTTTTTCCCCTCCCCCCAGCTGGATTTCCACCGCGGCCTCCTGGCCCCGCCCCCTT
>NW_024516864.1:0-2313 GCF_017590135.1 Pyrgilauda ruficollis | reverse complement strand
TTTGAGGGAATTTTTGGGTCAAATTTGGGAGTTTTTGGGTTAAAATTTTGGGACTTCTGTGGACAATTTTTGGATGAAAATTGGGAAATTTTATTTTGATTTTTGGGGGGATTTTTTGGGTAAAATTTGGGAAATTTTGGGTGGAATTTTTGGGTTAAAATTTGGGGATTTTGGGGGGGGACTTTTGGGTCAAATTTGACGAATTTTGGGGTTGACTTTTGGGTTAAATTTGGGATTTTTTTGGGATTTCTGGGGGAAAATTTTGGGTCAAATTCGGCAAATTCTGGGTGGAATTTTGAGGGAATTTTTGGGTAAAAATTGGGCTTTTTTGGGGTTAAAATTTGGGGATTTTTGGGGGTGGTTTTTGGGTCAAATTTGGGAATTTTGGGGTTAAAATTTGGGGATTTTTAGGGTCAGTTTTTGGGTCAAACTTGGGAGGGGCTAAGTGACCATGACTGGGCAGTGGGAGGGGCTTAAATGTAGTGGGAAGGGCTTGATGACCTTATATGGGCATTGAGGGTGATGGGAGGAGCTTAAAAGGAGGTGGGAGGGGCTTGTGGGGTGGTGGGAGGGGTTTAAGTGGCTGTGGGAGGGGGTTAAAAGGCAGTGGGAGCAGTTATGGCCATATATGGGCATTGAGAGGTGGTGGGAGGAGCTTAAAGGAGTGGGAGGGGCTTAAGCAGCAGTGGGAGGGGCTAAGTGACCATGAATGGGCAGTGGGAGGAGCTTAAGTGTAGTTGTAAGGGTTTGATGACCTTATATGGGCATTGAGGGGAGTGGGAGGAGCTTTAAGGGGTGTGGGAGGGGCTAAATGTCCATATATGGGCATTGGGAGAGGTGGGAGGGGTTTAGTGCTGGTGGGAGGGGCTTAGGCCTCATATTTCCTTATATGGAAGTGTGGGTGTGGCCAGAGCTCGGTGGGAGGGGTTTCTATGCAGTGGGTGTGGCCACATTATCATATATGCAAATTAGCATGTTTGGGTGTGGTTTGAAGGAAAGGGGAGGGGCTAAACACTTGTGGGCGTGGCTGCATCACCATATATGGTCATTGATGGCTGGTGGGCGGGGCTTAGTGACTTGGGGCAAAGTGGGCGTGGCCTAACACCAATAGGGACCACTTAATGAGTGGGCGTGGCCTAACGCTAATAGCCATTTAATGACAAGTGGGCGTGGCCTAACACTAATAGCCATTTAATGAGAAGTGGGCGTGGCTTAACACCGATAGGAACCATTTAATGAGAAGTGGGCGTGGCCTAACACCAATAACCATTTAATGAGAAGTGGGCGTGGCTTAATAGCAATACAAACCCTTTAATGGGAAGTGGGTGTGGCTTAAGGGTAGTGGGCGTGGCCTGTGATGTCACCAACATGCCAACATGCACTGGGCGTGGCCTAACCCCAAGTGGGCGTGGCCTAACAATTTGGAAAGATTTTTGAAAATTTGGGGAGATTTGGGGTGAAAATTTGGGATTTTTGGGAAACTTGGGGAGGATTTTGGGTGAAAATTTGGGGTTTTTGAGTAATTTGAAAAGATTTTTCAAAATTTGGGGGGATTTTGGGTGAAAATTTGGGATTTTTGGGAAATTTGGAAAAATTTTTGAAATTTTGGGGATATTTTTGGTGAAAATTTGGGGGAATTTTGGGTGAAAATTTGGGATTTTAAGGGAAATTTTGGAGGATTTTAGGTGAAAATTTGGGATTTTTGGGAAATTTGGAAAGATTATTGAAAATTTGGGGAGATTTCGGGTAAAAATTTGGGATTTTAAGGGAAATTTGGGGAGATTTTGGGTGAAAATTTGGGATTTTTGGGAAACTTGGGGAGGATTTTGGGTGAAAATTAGGGATTTTAAGGAAATTTGTTTAAAAATTTGGGGTTTTAAAGGAAATGTGGGAAGATTTTGGGTGAAAATTTGTGATTTTAAGGGAAATCTGGGGTGAAAATCTGGGATTTTAGGGAAATTTGGGGAGATTTGGGATGAAAATTTGGGATTTTAATGAGATTTGGGAGGATTTGCGAGCGGGCCCTAATTAGCATACATTTGCATATTTAGCTGCTGCAGAAGCAGGCTGGGGCGGAATTGGAAGAAAAATTGGATTTTTGGGATTTTTTAGGGGGAAAATTTGGAAATTTTTGTTCAAAATTGGATCAAGTGTTGGGAAAATTGAGGGAATTTGGGAAAATTTTGGGAATGTGCCAAAAAAAAATTGAGAAATTTGGGGAATTTCGGGGAAAAAAATTGGGAAAATGGGATTTTAAAGGGAGATTATGAAAATGGGAGGAAGAGATGGAATTTTGGGGGAAAAATGGGGGAA
>NW_024516863.1:0-313 GCF_017590135.1 Pyrgilauda ruficollis | reverse complement strand
CAAAATCACAAATTTACTTAGGAATGGTTAAATAGGAAATCTGACAGCTAAATTTTAATACCTAACAGATTTGAAGGATTGGTTCAAGATCTTGTTGCAGTTAAATATGCGGACAGCTTTAAAAAGAACTTAAATGAACAGTTCTCAAAAAGAAGAGAAACAACAGAAACAAGGCTTTAAGTTCTGAATGGCCAAATTGTGGGATATCAGTGCTATTAAAAAACTCAACAGTAGAAATTTCCAATGAGATCTTCTCTCAGGAGAAGAAATTTGTTTAATTAAAACAACTCAATTGCTGCTGGGTTTGCTGCTA
>NW_024516862.1:0-313 GCF_017590135.1 Pyrgilauda ruficollis | reverse complement strand
AATTCCAGAAAAATCCCAGAAAAATTCCTAAAAATCCCAGAGAAAACCCCAAAGAAACACAAAAAATCCCTTCAAAAATAAAAAAAAAAAACCCAAAAAATCCTGAAAAAATCCCAGAAAAATTCCTAAAAGATCCCAGAAAAAGCCAAAAAAATTCCAAAAATCTCCAAAAAATCCTCCCAAAAATCCCAGAAGAATTCCTAAAAATTCCCGGAGAAAACCGCAAAGAAATACAAAAAATCCCTTCAAAAATCAAAAAAATCCTCCCAAAAAATCCTGCAAAAAGTCCCAGAAAAATCCCTAAAAGATCCCA
>NW_024516861.1:0-313 GCF_017590135.1 Pyrgilauda ruficollis | reverse complement strand
CTTGAAAAGTCTGGAGATGAGATTGGATCAGCTGCCCCAAGACTGTTCTCACAGAAAGAATTCAGAAAGCCTGGAGGGCCTTGGGGGTATTTGGGTGTGGATATGACACTCTGGTCAGAGACAGAGAAAACAAGATAAGCTTTCCCATTAATTGGTCTGGGAGCTTTTAGGGAGCTGGAGAGAAAGAATTTTAAACTATCCACAGGTGGTATTTGTAATAAGTTTGGTTTATTTCCATAAATTTTTTTACTGAAGGGTGTTGTCTTAATTAGCCAATCATGTGAATTGTGTTGATTAAATGACCAATGAGGTC
>NW_024516860.1:0-313 GCF_017590135.1 Pyrgilauda ruficollis | reverse complement strand
CCACCCCCAGAGCTCTGTAGTCACTTTGGATACTCTCCAGCTTTCCCAGCACTGTCATTGGTGTCTACTTTTAAGAACATCATGGAGTAGCAGTCAGGGTGTCAGGCAAGCTCTGGCAGTGCCCCCAGCACCCAGATCCAGGTCCCCAGCACGCTGTGAACTTCTGCAGCCCCGGGTCAGGCTGGCAGCGGTGCCACTGTCCCCTGCAGCACGGAGTCACCTGCTGCTGCCACTGCTGCCCCGTGGTGGCCCCGCAGAGGTCAGGGTCAGTCGGCCCAAACCTCACTCGAAAGCATGGCCAGTTTCCTCAGCC
>NW_024516859.1:0-313 GCF_017590135.1 Pyrgilauda ruficollis | reverse complement strand
TCGGGACAGCCGCCGTGTCGCGATATTTGAGCCGAAAATCCCCTTCAAATCGCGATATTTAGCCCCAAAATCCCTGCTGAAATCGCGATATTTAGCCCCAAAATCCCAGGGTTTGGCCCAAAAAAATCTCAGGATTTGCCCCCAAAATCTCGGGATTTACTCCCTAAATTCTGGTATTTTGCATCTGAATCTCGATATCACACATGGATATCGCGATATTCGTCCCTAAATCCCGACATTTGCCTCCCAAATCCTGATAGATCCCCTCCAAATCCTGATATTTGTACCCCAAAATCCCGACATTTCCCCCCGA
>NW_024516858.1:0-313 GCF_017590135.1 Pyrgilauda ruficollis | reverse complement strand
AAAAATCAGAAAAAAATGGGTAAAAAAAGGGTAAAAAATCAGAACAACCGGGTACAACCTGGGGTAAAGTGTGCACCTTGGCTGCAGGCCCCGAGTCGCCGTACACGCACTGGAAGCAGACGGTTTTCTACATGGAGGAAAATAGGGAAAAAATGGAAAAAATAGATTAAAAATCAGAGAAAAATGGATTTAAAAATGGGGGAAAATGCTGAAAAAATAGAGTAAAAAATGGGGAAAAAATCAGGAAAAATGGGTAAAAAATCAGAAAAAAATGGGTAAAAAGTCAGAAAAAATGGGAAAAAAATGGGTAAAA
>NW_024516857.1:0-313 GCF_017590135.1 Pyrgilauda ruficollis | reverse complement strand
GATGCTGGAGAAGGGGGAGCCCCTGGAGCCATTGGATCCCCATCTTCCAAGGAAAGGAAAACTCTGGAACTCCAAAAGTGAAGAGATCAGCAATCGGCACCTCCTGGGAGAGTTTTGTTTTGGGGCTGAATCTTGCTATTGTGGAGATTTTCATGGACACAAGACTCCTGCTGAGTTCTAGGGATGGATTTGGGCAGGAGGAGCCTCTACTCCAAGGTGCTCCCACCTTGGCTTCCCCCAAACCAGGGTTTATCGTTCTGAAGCTGTGTCTGGATGGAGGAGGAGCAAAAGCCCTGGAGATCCCTCACAAGGA
>NW_024516856.1:0-313 GCF_017590135.1 Pyrgilauda ruficollis | reverse complement strand
GGATTTTGGGCCATTTTGAAGCCATTTAGGGCAATTTCCCTGCCCAAAACCCCCCAGCCTTGGGGGTTTTTCCAGCTCCCCTCATTTGGGGGTGGATTTTTGGGATTCCCCGTGCCCTGACCCCTCAAATCTCCATTTTTGGAGCTTATCCCAGGGAAGTTTGGGGCTTTTTTGAGGCATTTTGAAGCATTTTAAGGCCATTTGAGGCAATTTCCCCACCCAACCCCCCCCAAACCCCGGGGTTTTTCCAGGTCCCCTCATTTTGGGGTTTCATTTTGGGGTTCCCCTTGCCCTGACCCCCTTTTCCCGCCCC
>NW_024516855.1:0-313 GCF_017590135.1 Pyrgilauda ruficollis | reverse complement strand
CGCGGAGGGGAGGGGGGGGCTGCCCCGGGACCCCCCGAGGGGAGGGAAGGGCCCGGGACACCCCCGCGGGGGCTGGGGGAGGGGAAGGACCCCCCCCGGGGGGCAGCGGGACCCCTCTGGGGCTGTGCCCCCCCCCCGATCGGGGGGACCCCAAAATCTCCTGAAGCTCCGGGGGGGGGAAGGGGGGTCAGGACCCCCGGGATCCGCGAGGGCAAAAGGGGAGGGGGAGGTGCCCCGGGACCCCCGGGGGTTGTGGGGGCGCTCCTGGGTTTGGCAGCGAGAGGAGGGGTCAGAGCCCCCCGTGACCCCCCCT
>NW_024516854.1:0-313 GCF_017590135.1 Pyrgilauda ruficollis | reverse complement strand
GGAAAACTTCAGTCCACCCATACATCAGTGTCTCAGATGGGATTACATCTTCCATGTGTTCCTCTGTAATTACTGTTGAAGAAAAATAGATGACCACCTAAAAATAGATTACTAAATTTTAAGCCTAGGCAAAACAGACAGACATCAAGTTTGGCATTACTTTTGTCGTTATTTAGCCTTTACAGTGGTATCATCATACTTGTGCAGAGAAATCCTTTGACCTCTCAAAGATCTGTGCACATGGTAATGTCAACATAAATCACATTCTTATTTGTGGCATTTTCTTAAATACACTGGAAACAGTATTTTTGTA
>NW_024516853.1:3005-4069 GCF_017590135.1 Pyrgilauda ruficollis | reverse complement strand
ATGGGGATTTTGGGGTAAAAATGGGGAATTTTGTCTGGAAATGGGATATTTTAGGCTGGAAATGGGGAATTTTGGGGTGATCTCTCTGGGATTTAGGGTGGAAATGGGGAATTTTGGGGTAAAAATGGGGAATTTTGGGGTAAAACTGGGGAATTTTGGCTGGAAATGGGGAATTTTGGGGTAAAAATGGGGGATTTGTGTCAGAAATGGGGAATTTTGGGGTAAAAATGGGGAATTTAGGCTGGGAATGGGGGATTTGGCCTGGAAATGGGGAATTTTAGGCTGGAAATGGGGAATTTTGGGGGGCTCCTCTGGGATTTGGGGTGGAAATGGGGAATTTTGTCTGGGAATGGGATATTTTGGGCTGGGAAGGGGGAATTTTGGCTGTAAATGGGGGATTTGGGCTGGGAATGGGATATTTTGGGGTGCTCTCTCTAGGATTTTGTCTGGAAATGGGGAATTTTGGGGTAAAACTGGGGAATTTAGGCTGGAAATGGGGAATTTTGGGGTAAAAATGGGGGATTTAGGCTGGAAATGGGGAATTTTGGGGTAAAAATGGGGGATTTTGTCTGGAAATGGGGAATTTTGGGGTAAAAATGGGGAATTTTGGCTGGAAATGGGGAATTTTGGGGTGATCTCTCTGGGATTTAGGGTGGAAATGGGGAATTTTGGGTTAAAACTGGGGAATTTTGGCTGGAAATGGGGAATTTTGGGGTAAAAATGGGGGATTTTGTCTGGGAATGGGATATTTTGGGCTGGGAATGGGATATTTTGGGGTGCTCTCTCTAGGATTTTGTCTGGAAATGGGGAATTTTGGGGTAAAAATGGGGGATTTTGGCTGGAAATGGGGAATTTTGGGGTGATCTCTCTGGGATTTAGGGTGGAAATGGGGAATTTTAGGTGGAAATGGGGAATTTTGGGGAGATCTTTATAGGATTTAGGGTGGAAATGGGGGATTTTGGGTTAAAACTGGGGAATTTAGGGTGGAAATGGGGAATTTTGGCTGGAAATGGGGAATTTTGGGGAGAAACTGGGGAATTTAGGGTGGAAATGGGGAATTTTGG
>NW_024516853.1:0-181 GCF_017590135.1 Pyrgilauda ruficollis | reverse complement strand
GGTGTCCTGACATCATTGGGGGATTTTGGGGTGTCTTGAGGGGGTTTTGGAGGTTGTGCTGGCATGTGGGTGATGGGGATGGGGGGGTTTGGGGGGGTTTTGGGTGGGTGTTTGGGTGTCCTGACATCATTTGGGAGGTTTTGGGGTGTCTTGAGGGGGTCCTGGGGGGTTTTGGGGTGTC
>NW_024516852.1:0-313 GCF_017590135.1 Pyrgilauda ruficollis | reverse complement strand
CGGGCTCCGGGCGCCGCCGCCGCTCCGCTGCCGCGCAGAGCCCGTGCGCGTCCCGGGTTTTAAAGCAGCCGTCAGTGTGGGAGGGATTTTGGCATTTTAGGCCAATCAGCGTGCCGGATGCAGCCAATCACGGCTCCCAGGGGCGTGGCCATCCTCCGCCTCCGCGGCCCCTTCTTCCGGGCGCTCCTGGCTGCCCTCCCGTGATCGCTTCCGTTAATGCTTCCGGAGCCTCGCAGCGTGCGTCACGGCAACCCACGGTCTGCCATGCCTGTGGAACCTGATCCCCAGTCCCTTTGGCTCGGCGGAGCGCAGG
>NW_024516851.1:0-313 GCF_017590135.1 Pyrgilauda ruficollis | reverse complement strand
CCACCGCTACACGCGGGTGCTGTGGTCGGGGGCGGAGGCGCAGCGCCGCATGGTTGGCCGCTGCTACGTGCGGGGCAATGACCTGCGCCTGGACCTGGCTGACGAGTGGCAGACGTACCACAACGAGATGTGCAACGCCAACACCGACACCGACGAGACCGGCATGTGCCAGATGGGCACCAGCGCCGGCTTCGGCGCCAACATCATCTACTTTGGGGCGCCCGGCGCCTACAACTGGCAGGGTGAGGGTCCTGGGGGGGGACCTGCCACCCCTGGGGTCACCCCTTCTCCTGGGGGTTCCCCTTACCTTTGG
>NW_024516850.1:0-313 GCF_017590135.1 Pyrgilauda ruficollis | reverse complement strand
ATGGACATCTGTATTGTGAGATACCTGATGTAAAAAATCAGTGGGTGTGTCAGGAGGCTGAGAGGTGAAGGAGGCTGCCCAGGTGAGGGGGCTTTGCTATCTCAAAGCAGAGCTGTGTCTCAGGGTTGCACATCCTGCAGCGACCCAGACAGAGCTTGGGAAAACCTCCAAGGTTAATTCAAGGACTGGAAATCCTCCTCCAGCACCTGAACAGGGGCAGGAGGTCCCACACCCAGTACTTTTCACTGCTCTGCCAGGGGGGCATCTGCCCGTGGCCAAACAGGGAATTCCAGCCCCTAAATTCACTCTGCTC
>NW_024516849.1:0-313 GCF_017590135.1 Pyrgilauda ruficollis | reverse complement strand
GGCCACATGGGGACGGTGTTTGGGGACATCTGAGGAGCACCAGGGGCTCTGGATCAGGAGAGAGGCACTGTCCTGCCCCTGCCCAGGGCTGAGGGTCCATCCTGGCTCAGGGACAATCCCCCTGTGGCTCCTGTGCTGCCCGAGGCGAGCCCTGCTGGAGATCCCCTCTCTGCAGTCTGAGCCATTTCTGACCCCTGAGCCATTCCTGAGCTCAGGGGACAGAAAGGTGTCCCTTGGAGCTGCAGCCAAAGCAGCGCTGGGGACGAGTGCTGGGGGTGCTGGGGGTGGGCTGAGGCTCCCCAGAATGGCACCA
>NW_024516848.1:0-313 GCF_017590135.1 Pyrgilauda ruficollis | reverse complement strand
CAAAATTCCCTCAAATCTGCTTAAAATACCCAAAATTCCATTAAAACACCCCAAAATTCCCCTCAAAATTCCCACAATCCCCTTAAAATTCCCAATATCTGCTTAAAATACCCCAAATTACCACAAAATCCCCCAAAATTCCCCTTTAAAATTCCCAAAATCCGCTCAAAATCCCCGAAAATTCCCCTTAAAATTCCAAAAAATCCCCCTCAAAATTCCCCAAATCCCATGAAAATCCCCCAAAATTTCCCTTAAAATCCCCAAAATTTGCATTAAATTCCCAAAATTCCCCTTAAATCCCCGGAATCCCCCG
>NW_024516847.1:0-313 GCF_017590135.1 Pyrgilauda ruficollis | reverse complement strand
TAACTAGGCATTTGCTCCCTGAATACATGGGATTATGCTTCGCATTTGTGCTGTAAATCATTGGATCCTGTACAAGTAATTGTACTGCAATGGGTTTTGCTATGCTAAATATTTAAACTGTGTGCCCAGTCCTTCAAAGTCTGAGCTTATTCTGTGTTCAGAGCTTTTTAGAGTTGAGTCAATAGCATATTTGTTTTGAATGGCTGCTCCTAGATAACAGTAACAAAAATCCAAAACTTGTTTACATCATTTAACATGCCTAAGAGCTTAGCCTGAGACATTAAAAAAGCCACACAACAAGCAACAGAAAAAT
>NW_024516846.1:0-313 GCF_017590135.1 Pyrgilauda ruficollis | reverse complement strand
TTTAGGCAAGCAATATACTTGAGAGAACAAGAACATGGAGTCATGCTTCAACACTTTGGGCCAGATGGCATTTGCCAAGTCTGGAAAATTTCCTTCTTTTTTATTCTTCTGTATTCCCAAGTAGATTGTATATGTATTAAATCCTAAGGGATTGCTTGTCAAGATAAACCAGTTTCTTCTAACTGGCTGATATTGGAAACAAGTTATGTTCATGAAATGTCAGCGAGTTAACCTTGAGATTGTTTCACAGTATTTTCTTGCCAAAGAGCACATAATTCTTTACTCTGGATCTGCTTCAACTCTTCTCATGAAT
>NW_024516845.1:0-313 GCF_017590135.1 Pyrgilauda ruficollis | reverse complement strand
CCCAAAATCCCCCCCAAACCATCTCCAGCCCCCCCAGAAGCCCCCCCAGACTCACTGTGCTCCCCCCAGATGTCGTAGAAGTCCCTGAGGGGGTCGGAGCGCCCCAGCTCGGGGGGTTTTTGGGGGGCTGGGGTCTCCCCCCGGGCCAGGCGGGCCCTGAGGCGCCGCTCCCCCCGCGGGAAAACCCCCATTTCTGCTTTTTTCTCCCAAAACTCCCGGCGGCGCCGCTCCTTCCGCCCGTTCGGGGTCTGGTGGGCGCTGATGCTGGGGAGGGGGACCCCAAAAGTGAGACCCCGAAATGTGGGGAGGGTCC
>NW_024516844.1:0-313 GCF_017590135.1 Pyrgilauda ruficollis | reverse complement strand
CAAAAATAACCCAAAATCACCCTAAAATACCCAAAAAATGGCAAAAAAAGGCAAAAAACATCCCAAAATCACCCAAAACCACCCAAAATCACCCAAAAAACAGCAAAAAAACTCCCAAAAAACAGGAAAACCAGCAAAAACCCACCAAAATCACCCAAAAAACACCCAAAACCTCCCAAAATCATCCAAAAACACCCTAAAAACACCTAAAAAACACTGGAAAACACCCAAAATCACCCAAAAATAACCCAAAAAACCCCCAAACTACCCAAAACCACCAAAAATCACCCAAAAAACCCCAAATCAACCAAAA
>NW_024516843.1:0-313 GCF_017590135.1 Pyrgilauda ruficollis | reverse complement strand
CAAAAATGGGGGTGGGACCCTAAAAATAAACCCTGGGAACCCCAAATTTGGGATGGGACCCCAAAATTGAGCCCCAAATTCCGACCCCAAAACTCTGGGACCCCCCAAAATTCCCCGAAATAAAAAGTCTGAGACCCCTCCCCGTCCTTTTCCTGCTTTATTTGGGGTGGGGGGGACCCCAAAATTGAGCCCCAAATTCCGACCCCAAAACTCTGGGACCCCCCAAAATTCCCCGAAATAAAAAGTCTGAGACCCCTCCCCGTCCTTTTCCTGCTTTATTTGGGGTGGGGGGGACCCCAAAATTGGGGAGGGG
>NW_024516842.1:3591-4070 GCF_017590135.1 Pyrgilauda ruficollis | reverse complement strand
GCAATTTCCCAGTTTCAAGCAGATTAGGAAGGGGACCTGTTTGGAGGAGGGAGGGCTGTGTGGCAGCCCCAACAGCCTTGGCCTTTTCCTGATCATTATCCATGTCTTAGACAAGTGGTACTTCCTGAAGATGCCACCTCCCCAATGGGGAATGGTTCCACCAGATCCAGCTGTCCCTTTTCCTTTCTCCAGAGGTGGACCAAAAAGCTTTACGGAAGGCAGCACTTCCTGTAGGAAGCAATGGCTCCGTGCCAGTCACCGATGCACAAAGACAGGAGATGCCAGACAGTGCCACAGAAGGTGATTGCTGTGCCTGGCTCAGCCAGGCTGAGCAGTCCTGCTGGGCTCCTTCCGTGGGAGACACGTCCCGAAACCTGGGAGCAGCTGCACAGGGTGCCCATGGTGGGGAAAGGGCAGAGAGGGAGAGCAAGGCTCCCGTGCCTCCTGACAGGGCCTGACTCTGTCCCCTGGGGCTGGGG
>NW_024516842.1:0-2618 GCF_017590135.1 Pyrgilauda ruficollis | reverse complement strand
CATTAAGGTCCTCCTAGATGGAAGAACCAAGACTCAGGAGATGATTCCCAATCAGTCTTGGAGCCGGTTTTGGGTGAAGGCTCATCCCAGCCCTGAGCCTCGGCAGTTCTGGCCTCAAAGGGACAGCTGAGGCTGTGTTGCTCGGCCTTGGCTAGATGGTGACAGGGGAGCGACAATCCCCCTCCCCCGAGCTCCGCTAAATCCCAGCTACCAGTGTCGGGCCAGCATGAAACCAAGGGCAGCACACGGGTCCCGGGGTAACTTTATTTGATGGTAAAACTTCCCCTCTTCATCGTCCCTGGACCCCGAACTGCGAGAAGACAGTGACTTATATATGGGGGCAGGTCTCAGGGGACGGTACAATCTTTAGCAAATCAGGAGAATTGGGAGTGAAAAACAAGGTGGGAGTGAACACAATGTAAAAACGAATAAAGAATTTTAAGGGAGGAAAACAGTTTCAGTGAACTGATAAAGTCTGAAGAAATACAAAACTGACAGGGAAGATTCTCGAGGGGAGGCAGGCTCAGGAGAAACTGGCATCTAGTAAGAGGAAAAGTGACGAAAATTCTGGGAAAAGGGCAGGGACAAAAGGAACAGCATAAGGAAACTGCAAAATTACAAATCAAACAGCAAACATACTAATAAAACACAAAACACACCACAGCAAGGCTGCACTGCACATGACTGGGGTTCAGGGCTCCATTATCAAAGGGATTTGAGAAGTTTAAATTACTGTATTCTTACTACATGGTTTTCTTTACGAAATTAATTTACTTTTTCTAAACTTAGTGTAAAAAAACCCCTTTTTTCCAGTGTTTTTTCCATGTATTTCATATAGTGAATGATGGCATAATTACCTCATGATTTAACTAGAAGACTGTAAATACTATAAAATGAAATAATTTATTATTATTTCCAAATTATTTCACATATATAACATACTATAAAATGAAATGAAATAATTTTTACTCTTATGTCTTTCACAGACTCCTGAAACTTATGTTGGTTTGATGTGACCAACAGAAGAGTTTTGCTCTGCTTTTCATTCAAACAAGCAGCAGAGCTGGAACCTGTTGAAAAGAGTCTCTTCACAGCTAAAGCCAACTGCCAGGGTTCTTTTTTTCCAGCTCTGGGCAGGAAGATAAACATCTCTCAGCAGTGAATACTCCTGACCAGTAACTGATATAAACGAGGCATTTGGGCTGTTTGCTGCCTAGCCCCTGAGTCCCTCAGAGCTGCAGCTCCCTGTTCTCTTTGCAGACAGGGGCTGGCTATGGATGACAGTCACGTCTCTGGCCTGGTGCACACCAGGTCCACACACGAGCTGAGGGATCATCCCTGCACACCCCAGACTGGAAGAACCCCGTTCAGTGATGAGTCTGACACAGTTTGATGCATGGCAGCAAAAGAAGGCAAAATAAAGGCTAGGATTGGTACCATTCCAACCACTTTACATTCTGCGGTGTGTAATGGAGACGGGAACTACAATTTCCTATTCATGCACAATTTGCTGTCTGAGAGCACTCAGTTCTCAAAGTCAAGGAGCTTGCAGGTCTGTGTCTGAGATGACTTTAAAAACAAAAACAACCTTTATGTACAACACCTGTGTAACAAAACTTCACAACAGAAATTACAAGCTGATTCTGCTGATAAGTAAATGAAAAAAACCCCAACAAACAAAAAGCAAAAGCAAAACTGTGACCAAATAAAATAGGCAAACAAAACAACCACCAAGAAAAAAAACAAGACCAACAGAAAAATCCCCACAAATCCAGAAAAAGATAAAAATCAGCTGATGGAGGCAGAGATCCAAGAGCAACAAATGGCAGAGGAACTACAGAACTACAGAAAGGAAAGATAGTAAGAAAGGAGAGATAATAAGTGTCTACGACACCAAACTAGCCAGGGGATCTGAGATACTGTTCTCACCCTTCTGGAAACAATCTGACATCCAAATAAACGGAAAATCGATGATGATGATTGTGATAATGGGAATCTCCATGTTTAGCTTTCATATATCCATTGTGTGTGAGTTCTGGTTTCCTTGTGAAGTCGCATCATCTGGCAAGGGGGCTTTTCTGTCCAAAGAAAAACACTGCAGTGGAAAAGGAGGCCAGCTTGGAAAACATTAAAAACAAGAGGTAAAAATAAAGTGCTTTTTAAAAATATGTTGTTTGGTTGGTTTGCTGTTTGTTCGTGGGTTTTTTGCCTGTCTTTGAAAGCAGCCCCTCGGATGTTAATGCACACAACAAGTCCTTTGTAAAGGGCTGTCTTTGCAAAAAACCTGCCAATTTTGTGATGCAAGGCGGAAACAGCTTCTCCTGGGCTACAGCTGGAAGGCTTGGAAATGTGTTCCAGAAACTCAGGACAGGACAGAGTCTGGTTAACACAATTTAATGTCACGGAGTGCAAGATGTAAGTTACCCAATAAAGTAATCAGAATATTTAAATGCCAAGCAGAGGGAAAGACAGGAACGACAGGAAGCAGACACAGAGGCAGGATGGACAAGGTTCCCAGCCCAACCAGACCAGAGGCACTGGGAGCACAAAGGGACACAGCCAGGAGGCCCAGCAGCTTCTTGCTGAGGGCTCATTTCATGCAAGAGCTGGCACTCAGA
>NW_024516841.1:0-313 GCF_017590135.1 Pyrgilauda ruficollis | reverse complement strand
TTTTTTTTTTTTTTTCAGAGCATAGACAAAACTGCTGCATAACATAGGGTCAAGCTCTTGAGGGTGGGATAAAAGAAACTGTTCTCTTTTGTGTTGATATTTAATTGCTGTAAGCTGGAAACATTTATTTAGTATTTGGCCTTATCTGCAATTACATTCTGAGGCCTATCAGTCTCTAGCCCACTTGATGTGTCATGTTGATTTTGATTTTCTTAATCAAATGTCATTTTGCATCAAGTCAACTGTCATACAAAACCTGCTGTATCTGTGCTATTAATTAGCAATAAGCATTTAATTAAAAACCACACTAGTG
>NW_024516840.1:0-313 GCF_017590135.1 Pyrgilauda ruficollis | reverse complement strand
TGACACCCCATTTACCAGCAAATTTTATAATGTAAGTTTCCTTCAAAATTCCTCAGAGCAATGAAACCACCTTCAGCAGCTCTGGTTGTTTATTAGTATTTCCAAGGCCATAAATTCTGCAGCATTCTGTATGCCTGTAGCATCCTCTCCCTTTCCTGAGCCTCTCTGTAACTTCTTGGACACCAACTCAGCCCAAAAAGGATTCTAAAAATTACACTGTATTTTTGATTCATATTTCCACTGAACTTCAGGCATACTTTTTGTCATCAGACCTGAATAAAAAGACACCACTTAAGTGAGCAGCTCTCAAAAC
>NW_024516839.1:0-313 GCF_017590135.1 Pyrgilauda ruficollis | reverse complement strand
TCCCTGGTAAGATAAACTATGACACCTTTTCTTCTTTTTGTGGGCTGATGGCTGTTTTCCATCACACAAATAGAGCCTGCTGCTCCTTCTGAGATGAGTGGCCTACCAAGGAAGACTAGCTGTGTATAAAAGTATATCTCATAAATTTTATCTCTTCCATTTCTATGCACCTTGTGTGTGAGAAATAAATTCCACCTTGCAGATCATTGAGTTCAAAATCTTTATTGAATATTGTATGGGATGAGAAAGTTTATGCCAGGCTAGTACACTACAGTTTAATTTCATTTGGAAAAAAAGTTAAGATTTTTTTGAT
>NW_024516838.1:0-313 GCF_017590135.1 Pyrgilauda ruficollis | reverse complement strand
AACCCCCCTCCAGGGCAGGTGGTATCTTCCAAAATGGGGATACTCCCCAAAAGTGGGGAACCCCCAAAAAGAGCAGATGGGGTCATGCACAGGATTGGGGAACCCCCCCAAAAGAGCAGATGGGATCACCCGTAGGATTGGGGAACCCCCCAACAGGACAGTTGGTATCTCCCAAAATATTGGGGAACGTCCCTGTAGGGCTGATGGGATCATCCAAAAGGGGGAACCCCCCATAAAGAGAGGGAACCCCCCAAAAAGAGCAGGATCACCCACAGGATTGGGGAATCCCCCTCCAGGGCAGGTGGTATCTCCC
>NW_024516837.1:0-313 GCF_017590135.1 Pyrgilauda ruficollis | reverse complement strand
TAGATTAAGAGAGAGAGTTTTATAAACCCTGATATTCCTGTTTATAAATCCCTGCTTTTTAACTTGAAATGTAAAATTGATCTCATAAGCTCAGATATATGTCCTCATAAATAAGGCTTCACTTAGTGTCACAACATCCACAGGTGTAGTTTTTTGACAAACAGGTGACCCAACATCTGAGTGAAAATTTCATTCAGCAAGGGTAGAATCCATGAGCTGCTGATGTCCTTGAAGTCTGGTTGAAAATCTGTAACAAGCTTGAAGTTTTTGGTTCAGTTTGCTTTGGTTTGAGTGGCTTTTTTTTTTTTTTTTT
>NW_024516836.1:0-313 GCF_017590135.1 Pyrgilauda ruficollis | reverse complement strand
CATTTCCAGCTGTTTCTGCTGCTGCCTTCTTAGTGTATTAACAATAGCTATGGCTAGCCTCAGTGCTTCTTGTGGGCATCCATGAGATCGTAACGCATCCACCCTCGCACAGGCTGTAGGAACATGTTCTAAAATGGAGACAATAATTGAGGAATAGCAATGCTTCCATGTCTGGAATAGCCTGTTTTGCTAGGTTACTCAAAAGGGCTTTTTTGTTTCCTTCGATTTGTTTTTAAAACTTTGCAAGAGAGAGTTAAAGGACTATTTCTGAGCCAACATTTCAAGGGAGCCTCTGTTCTTTTTGCCAGGCTTT
>NW_024516835.1:0-313 GCF_017590135.1 Pyrgilauda ruficollis | reverse complement strand
GAGAACATACTCCCTGTGACCGCAGCCCGCAGTTACAGTTTGAACCTTGGAATTTTTGACAAACCTATGATGCTGTCAAGCTTTAATTAAATGTTTTGAACACTAAATATCTTGAAAACCTATCAGGGTTGTGGAGTTCTTTTGTGGTCTTGTTTAGTTTGTTTCATTTTGGTTTAGATTGGCTTGGGTTTAGGAAAATGTAATTGATAAACTCTCCTGGATGCTTTGTGTGTTGTCAACAGAATATCACAATTATAGGGTAGTTTTTTGGAAAAAATGAATGATACTGTCACCATGATATTTTCTGAAAAAT
>NW_024516834.1:0-313 GCF_017590135.1 Pyrgilauda ruficollis | reverse complement strand
ACTTGGAGCTTTTCCGAGGCATCTCCCATCCTTGCGGCTGGTGCCCTTGAGGCCAGACCATTGGACTTGTCAACTGAGACCTCTTCCAAGGCTTCTCTCTTGCAGGTGCCCTCAACACCAGCTTTTGGGAGGATGGCAGAGAAACGCCAAGGCCTGTTCAGTAGGAAGAAGAACAAAGACTCTTCAGCTTCCCCAGCAAAGAAGCGTAATGCAACGCCACAGTTCCAGCCACTGCAGGACAGTGAGTGACAGAGCTGGGTCACAGGGCTGATGGCTGCAGCCAGCTTGGTCCCATCCCATCCCATCCCATCCC
>NW_024516833.1:0-314 GCF_017590135.1 Pyrgilauda ruficollis | reverse complement strand
TTTGTGTGGATTGTTCCTGTTTTGACTGCACAGCTAGAGATACAACTGGAACATAAATGAAATAACAGTGTGCAGTGGCAGGGAGAAAGCAGAGCTGAAAAAATCGTTAGTCGGTCTCTACAAATATTGCTGATTCCCTGTTGACAGAGCTTCCCCAGATGACTTTTTACCCCCAAAAACAAGAGTCTGAAGACAACTGAAAGAGTCTGAAGACAACTGCTATAGAAGACAAGTACATTAACTTCTGCAAATACCCCCCAGCCATCATTTCAACAACACTTCATTGGACACATAGAGAATAATTCCATTTACTC
>NW_024516832.1:0-314 GCF_017590135.1 Pyrgilauda ruficollis | reverse complement strand
CCCCCAGACCCACAAATCAAGATTTTTCAGGAGAACAAGGAACACAATCACCTTCAGAGCTGAACCATTCCCCTTTCTGCCTGGAAAACTGCAGAGCCCTGCCTGCAGCAGCATCACTCCATTTCCAAACCTAACCCAGAGAACAATCCAGAGCTTCCCTTACCCCGTGAGAGACACGAGGGCTCGGCTTCTACCTGTGAGCCACGTGAAAAACCTTCCTGGCACCGAAAGCAAGTCACCCTCAACATTTGTTTGAGGGCAGCAAATAAAACTTCCCACATGTCACACTCAAAACCTCAATAGCCAATCCTTCC
>NW_024516831.1:2847-4076 GCF_017590135.1 Pyrgilauda ruficollis | reverse complement strand
GCTGTACCCGCAGTGTCACACACACAGGATGTCACAGTGTCACAGTGTCACAGTGTCACACAGATGATGTCACACAGTGTCCCCGTGTCCCCGCAGGTTCCTGGAGGCCGGTGGCTACGTGCTGTACCCTCAGATCGGCGACCGCCTGGACCTGGTGTGCCCGGGGGGGGCGGGGTACGAGTACTACAAGCTGTACCTGGTGGGGGGGGCGCAGGCGCGGCGCTGCCAGGTGCCCCCCGCCCCCACGCTGCTGCTGACCTGCGACCGCCCCCAGCGCGACGTGCGCTTCACCATCAAGTTCCAGGAGTTCAGCCCCAACCTCTGGGGACACGAGTTCCGCCGCCAGCACGACTATTACATCATCAGTGAGCCGTGACGTCAGCGCCGGGGGGCGGTGTCAGCGCTGGGGGGGTGTCATCGATGGGGGGTGATGTCATCGATGGGGTGATGTCATCGCTGGGGGTGGTGGCATCGCTGGGGGCGATGTCACCGCTGGGGGTGATGTCATCGCTGCGGGTGGTGTCATTGGGGAAGGGGAAGGGGTCGGGGGGTGTTTTGGGGGGGTCTTTTGTCATCAAAGGGGCTCTGGTGACGTCAGCAGGGTGGTGATGTCATGGAAAGGGTGGTGATGTCATAGCGAGGGGTGGTGATGTCATCGGGGAGGGGATGGAGGGGAGGGGGCAGCTGTAGGGGGGGCTTTGGGGAGGGTCTTGGGGCTCTTTTGCTGTCAGGGAGGTCCCGGTGATGTCATTGGGGTGTGATGTCATCAGGTTGTGATGTCATCAGAAGCATGAGTGGCATCTCTGATGTCATCGCTGATGTCATCACAGGGGAGTGATGTCAATGGCACGATGTCATGGGGGGAGGTGACAGCAGTAGGGAGAGAGTGATGCAATGATGACGTCACTCGCTACCCCTGTGACGTCATCAATATGAGACAGGGTGAGGCTGTGACATCACTGGTGTGGGCAATGACGTCACAGGGTGTGACATCACCTCAATGGGCGATGACATCAAGGCAGGGGCATGACCGTGGGGGGTGGGGGTGTGTGTTTGATGACGTCACCGATGACGTCACCGCGCCCCTCCCCGCAGCCACGTCGGACGGGACCCCCGAGGGGCTGGAGAACCGCCAGGGCGGGGCCTGCCTGACGCGGGCCATGCGCGTCACCCTGCGCGTGGGACAGCGTGAGTGGCCCCTCCCCCACCCCGCCCCGCCCCTCCCCCCG
>NW_024516831.1:1832-2055 GCF_017590135.1 Pyrgilauda ruficollis | reverse complement strand
CTGACCCTCCCCTCCCCCCAGGCCCGGGGGCGGAGCCGCGGCCGGAGCAGGACGGGACAGGTAAAGGCGCGGGGGGAGGGGCAGGGGGAGGGGCTTGGCCCGGCTGAAGCCCCGCCCCTGACTCCTCCCCCCCTTTCCCCAGGTTCAGCCAATCAGACGAGCCCGCCCGGGCCGGGCCCGCCCCCCGCGCGGGGGGGGGGCGGTGCTGGGGGGCGCGGGGGGA
>NW_024516831.1:0-1806 GCF_017590135.1 Pyrgilauda ruficollis | reverse complement strand
GGGGCTGGAGGGGGCGGGGTCAGCGGGGGGCGTGTCCTGTCCCACCTGCGGCTGTCACCTGTGTCACTTCAGGCCCCAAATCTCCATTTTTTCACCCCTAAACCCCCAAATTTCCCCTTTCCAGCCTCGTGGTTTTGGGGCCAAATCTCTCGTTTTTGGAGAAGAAAACCCAATTTTTGTCAAACTGCTGCCTTCCACCCAAATCCTCATTTTTTGGGTCCCAGATCCTTTTTTTAGTTAAAAAAGGATCATTTTTAGTGTTAAAATATTTTTAATTATCGATCTAAACCTTCATTTTCAAGCTCTAATCCCTCATTTTATGCCCAAAACATAATTTTAAATAATTAACGCTCCATTTTGGAGCTAAATCCCCAATTCCTGCATCCAAAACATCTCTAAAGGTCCAAGTTTATTTTTTGCATTTAAAATAATTCTTTTTCTGGCTCAAATTCTCAATTTCTAAAGGCAAAACCTGTCTTTTCAGTGTTCAAACCCTCGTTTTGGCCTCCAAACCCACATTTCTTGGGCTAAAAACATTAATTTAAGGTCCTAAGCTTCCTTCCCTCTCATTTTGGGGTCCAAAATCCACTTTTTAGGAGCAAACCTCCAGTTTTAGGGTTAAAACCCTCTTTTGGGCATTAAAAAAATCCAATTTTTGGGCTCACAAACATCATTTTTTGTGCCAAAATTCTCGTTTCAGGGTCTACGCTCTCACTATTGTGTCCAAATTCTCAAGTTTAGTGTCCAATCCCACTCTTAAAGTTAACACAACACACTTTTAGATCCTATTTTAAGGATAAATACCTCAGTTTTTGTCCAAAAGCTTATTTTTGAAGTGCAAATCTTCATTTAAATGTCAATTTAAATGTAGGAAACCTCCTTTTTAGAGGTCCCATTTATGGGACCAAATACCACATTTTTGAGGCCGGCCCCATTTTTGGGCGGACAAAATGATTAATTTTAAAGCCAAACTTCCTGATTTTGGGGAAAAAAAACCATCTCATTTTTGGATGTCTAAATCCCATGTATAGGCCAAAAATTTTGTACTTAGGAGCACGTCGCTCAATTTTAGGTCTGAAATCTTCAACTTTGGGTCCAAATTCTGCTTTTTTGGAGCCCTTGAGAGTCTCCAACCCTATTTTTTGGGGTCGTTTTAATCCTTTTTTGGGTCCAAATTCCCCTTTCCAAGGCCTCCACCTCCCCCCACCTCAGCTCCCGCTGTTGCCATGGCAACGGGCCCGGCGCGCCCTGCCGTGACGTCACGGCGGCGCCGGCCAATCAGAGCGCGGCTCGGCCGTTGTTGCTGAGGGAGGGCCACGTGGGGGGGCGGGGTCACGTGACCCCCGAGGGGGTCCTCGTGCAAGGGGGTCACGTGACCCCCCGTGCAAATCCCGAATTTCCTCGTTTGAACCCCAAATTTCCCCACAAAAAACCCCAAATTTCCCCGTTTGAATTCCAAATTTCCTCATGCAACCCCCAAATTTCCCCGTTTACATCCCAAATTTCCCCACACAAATCCCGAATGTCCTAATCTAACCCCCAAATTTCCCCACACAAATCCCCGATTTCCCTGTCCGTACCCCAAATTTCCCAATCCAAACCCCAAATTTCCTCATCCAAATCCCAAATTTCCCCATTTTGACCCCAAATTTCCCAATCCAAACCCCAAATTTCCTCGTCCAAATCCCAAATCTCCTAATTTTAAACCCCAAATTTCCCCGTGCAAGGGCCGGGCACGAGGGTGGGGGAGGGGTCGGCAGATTCCCCCTCCCCTCCCCCACGGAGCCCCTCCCCCACGGCGCCCCT
>NW_024516830.1:0-314 GCF_017590135.1 Pyrgilauda ruficollis | reverse complement strand
AACGAAGAACTAAACATGCTATTTATTTTATCAGTAACAGCAAAACCTAACAAGGAAATAGCTTAATGAGTTTGTTTACAGCACAGTCAGAAAATACAGAAACAAAGCTTGTTCTGAGTTTTAACTCTGCATTTCCATGAGCAATTCAGGTAGAGTGCCAACCACCAAAAGTTATTATAAAAATCAAAAGAAAGAGAACTAAAAGTAGTTTAATCCAACACTTCATATTTCTTTCTTTAGCCCCAAAAAAGTGGGAATATATTTTGCTTTTTCCTGATAAATATTTTTCACACTTTGCTTCAGTACTCTGATAA
>NW_024516829.1:0-314 GCF_017590135.1 Pyrgilauda ruficollis | reverse complement strand
CCCTGGAGCCGGGCACAGCCCCGGAGCACGGCACATCCCCGGAGCCCTCCGAGCGCGGCTCCGGCCCCCGGGGAGGCGCCTAAGGCCGGGCCGGGCCGCCCTGGGCGGGGAGGGCGCTCGGCTCTGCCGCAGCCGCTGCCCGGGACGGTCCCGGCCCCCCGAGGGTGGCTCGGGGCGCTGCTCCCGGGGTGCGACCCCCGGTCGAGCCCGGCCCGCGGCCCCCCGAGGGTGAGCTGGCTCCAGACCCAGCGTCCCGGCTCAGGGAGCACCGCTGCCGGCTGGCAGCTCCCGGCTTGGGGAGCCGCGCGGGGCCC
>NW_024516828.1:0-314 GCF_017590135.1 Pyrgilauda ruficollis | reverse complement strand
CCCACAACTCGGGGGGGTCCCCAGAAGGGATCTGGGGGTCCCCAAAGGGTCCCCAGGAAGGGTTTGGGGGGGTCCCTGGAGATTCGGGGGTCCCCAGAGAGGATCTGAGGGTCCCTAAGGGGACCTGGGGGTCCCGGGGGGGTTTTGGGGTCCGGTGGGTTTTGGGGTCACTCACCGCACCAAGTGGCCGATCTTGAGGCGCAGGGAGGGACCCTCGGCCGAGCCCCCCGACTCCTGCACCGTGCGGGGGGGTCAAGGAGCCTGCGCGGGGGTTTGGGGGGGCCCTCGGGGTTTGGGGGGTCCTGGGATTTTGG
>NW_024516827.1:0-314 GCF_017590135.1 Pyrgilauda ruficollis | reverse complement strand
CTTGAAGGTCTCTTCCAACCCTGTGATCCTGGGATTCTGTGATTCTGTGAGCACATGGCACTGGTGCTCTCCAGTGCCTCCAGCCCTTCCCACATCCCTCCTGTTGCATTAGGGGGATTGGGCTTGGAGCCACCCAGGCTTTAACTGAGGCATGGGGCCTGTTCCAATGAGCAATGCAGCTTATGGAATGCTGGGGCCACCGGGAAAGTGCAGCACAACCTCGCCCTCACTGCCAAGGAGCCCTTGGCATATCTGTGTGAGGAACATTCTGCAGATGTGGGAAACTGTGGCTGAATTTCTCTTCACGGAGAAAA
>NW_024516826.1:0-314 GCF_017590135.1 Pyrgilauda ruficollis | reverse complement strand
TTTTTTTTTTAATTGGACTCCAAAGGTGTATTCCACAGATGGTTTCTGACAGAAGAAAATAATTGGAAATGGGTTAGACATTATTTGAACTAAATCCTTAGCAATAAAATCTATGCAATTTTTCTTTCTGTCCCTTGGCCAGGAGATATTAAAATTGATAAATGCAGCATTGAAGATATATGCGTAATTTAACTGTATAACTGTTAGGCCTTTAAAAACCTGCTCAATATTAGCTCTCATTTTACTAAAAAATAGCTAGCCTTAAGATATTTGGTCTTTTCTTTGATAACCCTAAAAAGGGTTATCAACAAACC
>NW_024516825.1:0-314 GCF_017590135.1 Pyrgilauda ruficollis | reverse complement strand
GAAGGAGCTCAAGCAGCTGCTGAAGACGGATCAGATGTGGAGGTTTGCCGAGTGCCTGGTAAGCGCAGCCTGGAAGCCTCAGCCCCGGCCTGGAGAAGCCGCCTGCCCACGGTGCCCGCTCTGTGGGGCTGGCGGCTGTGGCCCCTGCCCAGTGCAGCGCGCAGGGGCGCCAGCCTGCGCCCCACACGCCGCTCCCTTCCCTGGGCCCCGCGGGCTCTCCTCCAGGCTCCTGTGGCCCCGAGCCCGGTGCCGCCGACGGAGTCCCGACCCCGCCGGGCTCTGCCGCAGGCCGGCACCGCGGCTCGCCGGGCCCT
>NW_024516824.1:0-314 GCF_017590135.1 Pyrgilauda ruficollis | reverse complement strand
TTGGGAAAATTCACCAGGTTTTGGGGACATTCCAGGGGTTTTGGGGTAAATTCCCCAGATTTAGTGGAAAATTCCCAAGATTTGGTGCCAATTCCCGGGATTTTGGGGCAAATTTTATCCCCTAGAAATAAAAAATGGGGTTTTATTCAAATGGAAAAGTTTCCATCGTGCCGTTCCCCCCGGGCTTTCCCAGGTTTCCAACTGGTTCGGGAACAAGCGCATCCGCTACAAGAAGAACATGGGCAAGTTCCAGGAGGAGGCCAGCATCTACACGGCCCGGGCTGGGGACGGCCACCAGGGCCACCAGGGCCACC
>NW_024516823.1:0-314 GCF_017590135.1 Pyrgilauda ruficollis | reverse complement strand
GGGATCGGACACAGAGAGCGGGATCCGGACCGGGATCAGGACTGCCGGACCGCGACAGCGGGATCGGGCGTCATTCCCACACACGCACCCCATCAGTGTCTATCAGTATCTAAAGGCGGTGCCAAGAGGCCGGACCGGGATGGTGCCGAGCCGTGGGACAAAAGGCAGGAACTGGTGCCCAGGAAGTTCCACCTGACCGTGATGTTACAGATGAAATTGTTTCTCGCACTGAGGTGCAGGGCCCGCACGCTGGGATAGACGAGATGCGGAGTTTCCCTCAATGGGGATATTCCAGCGCCCTCTGGACACAGCCC
>NW_024516822.1:0-314 GCF_017590135.1 Pyrgilauda ruficollis | reverse complement strand
GGGTTTCCACAGGACCGCAGCTCGCGCTGGAGTTCCAGCACGGCCGGCACAGCAGCGCTCAGCGGCGGCGGCGCTTCATCCAACGCTCGATAACCCACAGCCAATCTCCATTCTCCTGCAGATTTGTGCACGGGCCAGAGGGGGCTGTTGGAGGGTGAGTGGGTCTTGCTGAGCCCCCTTGGCTCTCCAGCTCTCGGGTCACTTTGTGGGTGGGGATCACGGCACCTCGGTTCGTCCGATACATCGAGGTGGCGATTGGTTTTTGTTGCTGTTCCACCCTCAGCAGCCCTGCTGCAGATGGGTTTTCTGATAGT
>NW_024516821.1:0-314 GCF_017590135.1 Pyrgilauda ruficollis | reverse complement strand
TTCCCAGGAAAAATACCTTCAAGTCCCCTTGTTTGATATATATTATATATAATTTCCCTAAGTAGACATAAACCAAAATTTTTGGTTCTATTTTGCACTTTGATTTACGAGGAAAAGCCAATTTGCTGTTCCTGCAGTACTGGGGGAAACCAAAATATTTAAGAATTCTTGGAGAAAGTTTCCATGAAATTTTTTCAGGAGCAGAGTGACCATGCTGGACAGGGAACATTCACCTGCCACTCTTTTCCAACAGAAGGGAAAAGCCACAGAATCCACCACTAATCTACAGTCACATATATTTGTATAATATAAAT
>NW_024516820.1:0-4064 GCF_017590135.1 Pyrgilauda ruficollis | reverse complement strand
AACTAAACCGTAGTACTTAGTACACATGCAATAATTTCTTTTAAACAACACTTTACATTTTTAATCAAATGCACTGAAAATACATGCATAAATAATATTGATAAAAATAGTTCTAACATTGTAGAGATGGAAAAAAAATGGAAACAGATTCTGAATTTTCAATCCAACACATGAAAAATAATAGGGCAGGTAATTTTCTGGGAAATTTCTTTAGCCCAGTGTTGTAGATGATGATTACTCTTCCTACCTCCTTTGGCCAGCTACCAACACAGACACGTTACTCCACTTACGGGCAAAAAACCAGGACAAGTGATTTTTGAACAAAACACCTATCAGGACCTTAGAGTGCTTTTTGCTCCAAATTGTTTCAAGGGAGATAGGGAAACAATTCCATTTTAGAGAGTGTGTTGAAAAGACAAGATTGAAAATTAAAAAACATGGGTTCTGTTTCTATATATGTTACTGATTTTGCTTATTATCTCAGTCATGTAATATATATATATATATATAATGCCACCTCTGAGCTGATATCCAGACCCTGGGGAAATGACTTCTTCCCATGGAAAATGGCATCCATTTGCAGCCAGTCGCACTGGTCAACATTGGGGTGCCAAACTAAAGATTTGCAAACTTTGCTGGATTTCTCCAAAACTAAAGTTGACAGCAACTAGGACCAAGCATTCCCTTAGAGCCCCAAATGCCACCTCTGAGCTGATACCCAGAACCTGGGAAAAATTGCCTCCATTTGCAGCCACTCGCACTGGCTGACAATGGGGTGCCAACCCAAAAATTTGCAAACTTAAAAGTTAACTGGCCGCAGTTTTGATTTCCTTCTTAAATATCTCACAGAGGCGCTACCAGCTTCTCTAATTGGCTTAGCAGCATGTCTGTTCTTAGAGCCAAGAATGGATTCGCCTTGCCAGGCATGGAGGAAGCTTCTAGCAGCTTTTCACAAAAAATCATTTCTGTGGCTGGCTTCTTCCCTCTCCACCAAAAACCAAGCCATGCAAAACCAACACATCAACTAAACCGTAGTACTTAGTACACATCCAATAATTTCTTTTAAACAATACTTTACATTTTTTACCAAACACACTGAAAATAAATGTATAAATAATATTGATAAAAATAGTTCAAATTAAATAGAAATATTTGGTCATGCAACTCTGGTTTACATAACTATTTTTTGTGCAATACAGAAACCTTTTTCATCTATAAAGAAATATTTCCTGATGGTTTGGATCAGAAGATCCAGTATGACCATCCTGAGATTTTTGTTTTGAAGGCCATAAGCTGTGGTCAGTGTTTTGGGTACATTCTTTGTTGTGCCTTGCATATGTTTTCGATAGAAAGCCAGTATAGATGATGTCCTTGCTGCAGTAGCGATACTAAATAAGGCAGAGGGTCTGGCTGAAGTACTGGAGCTGTAGACTATCCACCACTCCCCTAGGGCAGCGAGGATCTCTAAAGGAATATAATACTGGCTATGCTCTGGGAGTTTTACAGAGAGAAAGATCCTCATAGCTCAACAAGTAAAAGGTGTCCCTGCCCATGTCAGAGAGTTGGAACTAGATGGCCTTTAAGGTCTTATTCAACCCCAGCCATTCTATGATTCTGTGATTCTGCTATGGTAGCGTTCAGGATAATGCATGTTCCACATGTTGCCATTTCCAATACACCATTGGTTCCAGGTGCCATACACTAGCTTGCTACCTGAAAATTCTGTCAGGATAAAGCACACATATATATATTATACACATAATAAATGAACAAATGGGTTTACACATTTGTCCACTAAGTTTTTGATGAGATTGTTGTGAAGTTTCTTTTGGTTTTCTTGTTTGCTCATGAGGCCGACTATCCTTGTGTCAGCTGCCTCAAAGGCAACTTGTGTCTCCTCCTCCTCCTCCCCCCTCTCAATTTCTTTCCATCAACAATTTAATATCATTTTCCCTTTCATACCTGAAAATCCCTGCATGCTTCTGGGTTTTCTCCCTTTTCATACAGATCTTCTTCCATCCTTGACAATCCATGCTTTTCATAACATTGGGTCATGTTTGTAGGCATAATTTTATTCCTTATTATAACTATGGGAATTTAGTTAATAGCTTCATGCCTTTTCATAGAAACAGTGGGGAATTGGTAGCTTGTTCTCTGAAATACATTAGGAAAAGAATGAAAAATTAATAATGTGGAGTGGAAAAGTTGCTATCTATTTTCTTCTGAGAACTACCCCAAAAGATGCAAGGGGTGATGAAAACTGGCTAGATGAGTTTCCCGTCTAATGGAAGGAAACTACCATGCAAATAAGGGCTCTGTGCTGCAGTCTCAGAAGAATAGGGAAGCATATGTGTTTGTAAAGTGGAATGTCTCTCAGGCACCTCCCTCTTCAAAGCAGCATGTTCCATGCCAAGCACACAACAAAGAAACAAAAGATGAGTGTGACTCTGCATTCAAATCATGCAATGTTCCCACAAGTTAATTGCTCTCTTCGATAGGACTGACTTGTATGAAGATGCACAGTGAAGTGTACCAAATGTCCATTTTTAATGTACATGTTTACCCTTTGTCTAATAATAACCTTGACTATAAAAATAATGGTTGCTTTCCTCACTCAGGAAACTACACTAGTGTGGTTTTAATCCAGCTGAAGTTACCCATCGTTGACAACAAGTTTGCTATTGGGTCTCTGATTACACAGATGCTTCTCATGCCAGTAAAAAACCCATTGCAGTATCAGCTCCCAGACAACACCCTACTCATGCAAAGTCTTCCCTCTTCCATGCAAAGTCTTCTCTCTTCAACCA
Source organism: Pyrgilauda ruficollis (assembly GCF_017590135.1). Classification (NCBI taxonomy): domain Eukaryota; kingdom Metazoa; phylum Chordata; class Aves; order Passeriformes; family Passeridae; genus Pyrgilauda; species Pyrgilauda ruficollis. Next base: position 1,257 of record NW_024516820.1, on the reverse strand, counting down.
TTCTACTCTTGTTTCATTCGTGGAAAGATTACGACATAGAGCAAGAAATTGCTGTGCTATTGAAATGCACCCTGTCAATACCTTTTCCTTCTCTCCAAGGAGCTATAAATTTGTGGGAAAGGCAAATTTACTCCAAAAAGAGAATGAATTGCCCCCATGAAGATTAATATATTCTAATACGAGGCCACTGTTTGCATAATCACAACTGTTCTGCAGGAGATTTTCCTTTCTTTATGTGTATCTGCCTTACTGTAAAAAAATTTTACTGAAGAATACTTTTTATTCTTGGTTTTGGATGGGGGTTGCTGTTACATTGCTCTGCATCAGTGGTTCCAGACTCCGCTCCATGCTACTGGAGTCCCTGGGTTGACAGACCAGGGACTTGCACCTATCACCTTCCAGCCTGGGTTGCAGGTATCTCATTAGTCAGGAGTTGGGCTGTGTGAGGATCAGACCAAATGAGCTGTCTAGACCCAAGAGTTTTGAACTCCCTATAAAAGTAAGCTCTGAACAATAAAACAGACTGTTTGTTACAAGGACCTTTGGAGTGTGTGTCATCTCTGTCTGCAAGCCACACCCTCACTATAACACCGCTCTGCTCTCACTGCATGTGTATGTGAGCACACACATCTCATTGATGACACACAATCTTCTGTCTACATGTTCCATAGCTGGGACATTCAATTTTTCCTTAGACAGGCAGTGTTTGCATGATCTAGCCAGAAAAAGCCCACTTATGAAGACACCAAAAAACAGTCAAGTTGGAATTTCCTGAGAGATTTTGAAGAGGGACTACTGCTTTTTTCATATTTACTATTTCAGCTGTTCAGTGGTGAAGAAAAATTTTTGCAAGCCTTCTGTATCTTGGAAATCTGAGACTCTCACCAAAATTTGCTGTATATATAGAACTTTTATTCAGAAAGTTTACTCTGGGTCTACATTGTCAGGGTTCAGCTTGGGTCATCAGCTGCCTGGGGATGAAGAGCTCTGGCTCTCAAGGCCCATCCCACTACCCCAACCAGGAGCAGGGCATCTTCTTCTGGATTTGAGTTGGATTGGTTTTAAATGACGGAATTGTGACTGTGATACCTATGGTTTTTACTTGCAGCAGGCAAGACTTGGAATAATTTAGAATAATTTAAAATAATTTGGAAAAAATAGTTCAACTAGTCCAAAAGACTGTTGTAACGGACTTATATTAATTAAACAGACATAAATGCAGCAGTCCCAGCTTGTGGATGTGACAGCCTGGTCAGA
>NW_024516819.1:0-314 GCF_017590135.1 Pyrgilauda ruficollis | reverse complement strand
GGGGGGGGGGGAATAAATAAAAAAAAAACCAAGCCCCTAAACAATTTTATTTGGTTGGTATGGCCAGGTTTTGTTAGAGGGGGGGATACAGGGGTGGCTTCTGTAAGAAACTGCCAGAAGGTTCCACCATGTCCAGCAAAGCCAATGCCAGCTGGCTCCAGAACAGACCCACTGCTGGCCCAGGCTGGGCCCATCAGAGATGGTGGTAACACCTCTGTGATAACATGGTCAAGAAGAAGAAAAAAAAAAAAGTTATTGTGCAGTTGTAATTGCAGACAGAGAAGAAGGGAGTGAGAATAGGAGAGGAACAGCCC
>NW_024516818.1:0-314 GCF_017590135.1 Pyrgilauda ruficollis | reverse complement strand
ACAACTTCTACTTAATCATATTAGTCAATTATACAAGAGTCCTATATTTCCCACAATACCTTAAATTAAAGCTTTGAAATAGAATAAAGAAATTTAATTTGCCTGTAATAAATGTCATCCTTTTTTAGCAATTTGCTGGAATATTTAGGTATACTGTCAGAAACGGAGAATTTAGGAGAAAGATAATTTAGGAAAAATAAATAGCCAGTTTAAACAAATTCGGAAAATAAAATCAGGATATTTTCCCCATCCCCACCTCTAGGCATGACTTCAGACTGCCAATTCTGTCTCAAAATCTAGGATTTTTTTCTGTG
>NW_024516817.1:0-314 GCF_017590135.1 Pyrgilauda ruficollis | reverse complement strand
CCAGAACATCAATGGGACATTTGGGATTTGCTTCCCGGGATGCCGTGGAACTGCCAGGCCGTTCCCGGTTTCCCGCTCCCTGCCGGAACAGCCGGAGCAGCCGGATCCAGCACAAGCTGTCGCGGCAGCTGCCGCTCCCCGGGAGCCGGGAAAAGGCAGAGGAGCTTCTCCAGCCGGGAAGGATCCCGCCGATCTTTGTTCCCAAAAACCCAGCTCCCTGCCAGGTGAATCCCAGCGGATCCCAACGACACCAGATCCCACAGCTCCTGATCCCGACACTCCTGGATCCCACAGCACCCCACAACCCACAGCAC
>NW_024516816.1:0-314 GCF_017590135.1 Pyrgilauda ruficollis | reverse complement strand
TCCGAGCGCCGCCTCCTTGCAGGGGAAGTCTCTGCGGGCGGCGGCCACGGCCGGGGGGTCCCCGGAGCAGGGGGAGCCCCCCGGGGGCACGAAGTGGGGAGGGGTCCCCGGGGGTCCCGCGCAGCCCAGCGCGCTGTAGTTGGGGCGGCACACGGCCAGGAAATGGGGGGCGGGGGTCCCCAGGACCACCTGGCCCGCGTTGGCGAAGATGGCCGTGGCCAGGAGGCCGAAGGAGAACACGCCTGGGGAGGGGGGAAATGGGGGGAAATCGGGGAAAATGGGGTTTGGGGGGTTAAAATGGGGGAAACGGGGGG
>NW_024516815.1:0-314 GCF_017590135.1 Pyrgilauda ruficollis | reverse complement strand
TTTTTGGGGTCTCCCCTTTTTGGGGTCTCCCCATGCTCCTCCCCCCCGCGCTCACACTTTGGGGTCCATGCGGAATTTGGGGGGGCTGCGGATGGATGGGATGGAGGGGGAGGGGGCACACCCGGACCCCTGGGTCCATGCGGGATGGGCAGAGCCCCCCCAAAATTTGGGGGGGGTGGGTGAGGAGGAAGATGAGGAGGAGGAGGAGGGGCGTGATGAAGGTGAGGATGAGGATTTGGGGTCACCACACCACAGTGGCACCTACCCACTTATCCAGATCGACCCCCTGGGTGGGCGGGGGGAGAGAAGAGGGG
>NW_024516814.1:0-314 GCF_017590135.1 Pyrgilauda ruficollis | reverse complement strand
CAGCACCCAAGGAGCTGCTGCACAGCCCGAGCACATCACCCCAGCCTGTGCCCGCTCCTCCCAGGGGCAGGGCCCTGCGCTGGCCTCTGGGAAACTCCAGGAGCTCCTCTGTGCCCAGCCTCGGGAAGAAGCAGGAGCTAAAGGTCTCTCCCTGCACGGAAGCTGTGTCACCCTTGCCACCCGCCTGCTCCCAGTGGTCACAGCAGATTTACCAGAACAAGGCGGCTCAGCCACTCCCAGCCACGGGGAAGTGGCAGCTCCTGGCTGCTCTCATCCCTGCTGCAGGGCTCCCAGCAGAATTCCAGCTCTGGGGA
>NW_024516813.1:0-314 GCF_017590135.1 Pyrgilauda ruficollis | reverse complement strand
CTCTGGAGACTCTCTGTGCATGCAAACAGTGTTTAATTTTTGAGATATTTATTCCAGTAAAGCCTGGCTTTGCAGTAACACCAAGAGCCCAGAAAGTAAACAAGGCTGCTGCAAACCTCAGACAAACTGACATGCATTAATTGTATTTCAAGAACCACCACTGCAAACTCACAAACTTCAGTGGGATTACTTGCACCAGGAGAAAGGAGCCAGCTGAGGCTCAGCACTCACTAATTACACTCACTAATTACTTGCCAAACTACCTGGTGCTGAAAAAATAACCAACATACCACACGAAAAAAAAAAAAAAAAAA
>NW_024516812.1:0-314 GCF_017590135.1 Pyrgilauda ruficollis | reverse complement strand
GTCAGGGGGCTTCTCTGGGGGTGCCTGTGAGCAGCTGAAATCCCTGAGACAGGAGCTGACGGTGAGAATTTGGGGAGGGGGCTTCACCGGGGCGGGGCTGAGAGCAGCTCAAGTCCCTGAGACAGGACCTGACGGTGAGGAGGGGGTTAACTGGGGAGGGGGCTTCAAATTTGCGACCCCTCCCGAAATTTGGGACCCCTCTCCATATTCTGGGACCTCCCCCCAAATCCAGGACCCCTCCCCAGGTTTGGGACCCCTCCCCAATTCCCCACTGCTCTCCCATGTTTGGGACCCCTCCCCACTGAAGCCCCCTC
>NW_024516811.1:0-314 GCF_017590135.1 Pyrgilauda ruficollis | reverse complement strand
TTGGGGGGAAATTTGGAATAATTCTGGGAATTTAGGAATTTTACAGGGAAATTTTGGGGGAAATTTGGGAATTCTGGGGGGAAATCCCAAAATTTCGGGGGGAAATTGGGAATTGTTTTGGGGAAATTTGGAAAAAAATCTGGAAATTTTGGAGTTTTGGAGGGAAAATTTGGGAATTTGTGTGGGAAATTTAGAAGTTTTGGGGGGAAATTTGGGAATATTTAAGAGAAAATTTGGGAATTTTAGGGGACAAAATTGGGAATTCTGGAGGGAATTCCCAAAATTTGGGGGGAAATTTGGGAATTTTAGAGGGA
>NW_024516810.1:0-314 GCF_017590135.1 Pyrgilauda ruficollis | reverse complement strand
TCCCCCAAAAATGGGGGCGGGAACACCCAAAAAATGGGACTGGGACCCCTCTAAAAATGGAAACGGGATCCCCAAAAATGGGAATGGGGCCCCTCAAAAAAATGGGACTGGGACCCCCCTGCGCCCCCTCACAACGCGCTCAGAGGGGGATTTGGGGGAAAATGACCCTAAATAATGGGTAATGGGGGAAGAGGTGATAGCAGAGAATTTGTGACCTAAAAGGAAGGGGATTAATAGTTTGTACTAACTGAAAGGAGGGAGGGCGTGGATAATGGTGAATTTTATTTTCGTGAGGGGCCGGGGAGGGGGGGGGG
>NW_024516809.1:0-4095 GCF_017590135.1 Pyrgilauda ruficollis | reverse complement strand
TTTTTTTTTTTTTTTAAGCTGACATAATTCTGCTAAGAATGATGTTTCAGAGAGACTTCCATTTTCAGACTGCATTGAGATTTTTCCTTTTGACCTGAATATTGCGTTGTAGATGGATGATCCAGTCTGACATCTCAGGAGGGACCCTTGGCTGCTTTGGGAACTCACAGTATTTTAGGTCAGATATATCTACTGTGTCTTGCAGCTGCCTCACAAGAAGCAGAACTTGGGTTTTGAAAGTGTTTAAGAGCAGTCTCATGGATCTCACCACCTTAAAGGAGCTGCATATTCAGCTGCTCTCAGCATTTTATGGGCTCTCAGTCTGAGATGTCAGTGGTTTATGATCTCTCAGTGATCTCTAGATTAAATACTGTAAAGGAAATCCTATTGTTTTTCTCCAAATAATGTGTCTGCTGCAGAGAAACACACAAAAAGTCAAAACAATTTTCATCTGCTCCTGTGGAGTGCCCTTTTTTTTTGTCACAGTTGTCCTGGAATTTTGTTCTTACCGTGATTTCTGGCTTTTTTTTTGTCACAGTTGTCCTGGATATTTGCTCCTCACGTGATTTCTGACAGCCAAGACCACCCCAGGACAGGAATGAGTGCCTGCATTTGAGGACTGTGTTTATTTCTGATGAGTAGTTATATTTTAGTCACACAAGGAGCTTCCAGTAAGGTTTGTGGTATTTTCCTATTGCTCTGTGAGGTTGAGAGTTGCAGGGAACCACTCCCTGCAGTCCTCTGCATCACACTTCTGCTCCACATTTGGGAAGCAGAAGTGTTTCACATCCAGTGCTCCCCAGCCTGGAAGATCTCAGAAACACTGGGAGAAACACCAAATTGGAGAAGCAGTCCAAACTCAGGACTGTTCCAGCACAAGCCTTATAATTCCTGGTGGCCCATTTCCCATGGTCATGTTCTAATGCACCAGTCTGGCTTCCATCCTGCTTGATGCTGACACAGGCACAGACTAAACTGCTAATCCCCCTGCTTGCAGTGCCACTCTGCTTGCTCCCCACGGGCTCTGTGCTTGGCAAAAACCCTCCAAGGGGTGATTTCCATGGGGATCCACTAATGCATGTCCTTCCTGACGTGTTGGTTAACAGATCCCACCATTGAAGTGGTCAGTCCCATGCAGGACATAACTGTTGATGAAGATGGCCCAGCAGAGTTCATATGCCAATATTCTAGGCCAGTGCACGCCATCTGGAAGAAAAATGATCAGGAAATACATGCAGATGGGCAGCGAGTGATTATCGATCAGGACTGGAATGTGAGCATGCTAAAAATTAACCCCACGGTCCCAGAAGACACTGGAATCTATTCTTGTGAAGCTGAAGGCATTAAAGTGATGGCTACACTTGATGTTCAAGGTGAGGTCTTCCAGCCAGAGAGGAAGACTACCATGGGTTCCAAATAAATGAGGTAGAAAAAATCATGGCGAGGCTTTGCAATAAGGGACACATCAGATACCTGCTCTTGGTGTTCACTCCAGTACTGAAAATGAGGATAAAAATAGTTGAGGGTAAGGTGAGTTGAATATGAAACTGCAGGGTGATCTTATTTCTAATTTACACTCACTGCACCATTTAGCCACTCCACCTCTTCTGCAGTGAGCTGGGATGTGTCCTGCTGAATTGTAAAATCACAGATGTATTCTTGGTCCAAAGCAATAACACAAATATTGTTTTGCTATTAAAGAGCAATTTTTACAGCACTTTTTACATGAAACCAGTAACTAATGGGTAGCGTGGAATTCCATTTTATTTTGCTGAGTAAAGGAGTTAGGTAAATTACCTATTTCAGTGATCCCTCAGGAATTACCTCCTCACTGAGCACTCACAATTGTGGAGACCCTGAAGAACAATATATACAAAATTAACAAAAAGTTAGGATTTTACATGGAAATTTCTTTTTTTTTTCTGCTGCGTATGGAATTCCTGGGTTTGGTTACCAAGTGAATTGGAGTGATCAGCAACAGCAGGTTCTGATTTCTGAATATTTGTGGCTATTTTGCCTTCTTGTTTAACTGCAGTTGGTTAGAGCAGAAGAACAGGGTGTTATTTATTATAATGTTTTCTACATTGATAAGCACTTTCCATTGTAGGGATTTAAAAAGATTTTAATGAACATAATCTAAAAGCATGCCAGAGGAGGTAGGGTTAGCAATTGGCTGCTTTCCATAATTAGGGAAACCAGTGCTTCCAAAGTACACAGATAAACAATTTGGGTTGTTCTAACAAAAATTACACATTCTCCAAGAAGAGTCTGCAACCCCCTCATTGCCCTCCATAAGTATGAATATTATAAAATTCAGAATATTTTTAGTATTATAGAAGCCCAGAATAGTTTGGGTTGGAAAAGATCTTAAAGGTCATTTAATTCCAAACCCCCGGCCATGGGCAGGGACACCTTCCACTGTCCCAGGTTGCTCCAAGCCCCATCCAACCCGGCCTTGGACACTTCCAGGGATGGGGAGTCCACACACAACATCTCTGGGCACCTTGCAATCAGTAATAAGTTAATAAACATCTGGTAGCTTATGCCTTTTGGGTATGTTTGTTTGTTTTTACCATTAAATAAATGCCTGTTTGGAGGTTTTTAACGTTTTATTTATTTTTACTAATGTTTTTTTTGCTGGGCATGGTTCCAAATGATCTGTAGAGATCTGAACAGGAATGTCTCGGGGTCTTGGTTGATAACACAAATCATGCTGACCATTTTATGGCATTTGTGTAAACTGTATTTACTCAACCGTGTGTCCCCACCCTTGTGCATGTCATTTGTCCCTGTAGCAACATGAATTATACCCACATGCACCAGCCCACATTTAATTTGGCATTGAGCTAATTGTTCCTGTCCAGGTGCCAGCTGATGCATGGCTGGAGGGTGGAGGTTTGTGCACGTTTCTGACCCCACAACTCACCACACAGCACGGGAAAATAAACCTCAATGTCACAGAGCTTTTACAATAATTCAGAAATTTACCATTCAAAGTAATCTTGATAAAGATTTTGACTTTGTGTGTTTCCTAGAGGCAGAATTATCTCAGATAAATGTCACTATAGCTTTGCCAGCCATAACATTCTCTTACATTTGCTTTGCAAGAAAAGTAATGAGATTTTATCATGAGCTGTCAGTGGATTCACATCTCCCCCATCATGATGATAATTGTGCTGTCAGGGAGATCTTTGGGAAACTGTCATAGGACAAAAGGAATTTGCACTTTATCTTTCTGAGCTATGCCTTCCTATTGACTATTGGCCTGATTCATACAAATATGTCCATTTTTTCCTTTATTTATAAAAACCAAGTTTTTTGAAGAAATCTGGGTCAAATGCTAGAGGCTCTAGTTGAAATGCTGGAGGGTCTAGAGGTTTACCATTACTTTTAAACTGTCTTTAAATCTTTTTATTGTAACACTTCATTAGAGCACATATTGCAATCAACAATTAAACCTACAAGCACAGTTTATCACATCCACATTTTTCCACCAGCTTTGCAGCAGTGGGAATCATCCAGTGCTCTGAGGCTTGCTAATATTCAGAGATATATGGCCAAATAATTAATACTGTTAATTGTCCTTCTTTTCTAGCCAAGAACAGCATTGTCCAGGGCTTGGAGAATGTGGAGGCTGTGGAAGGAGGGGAAGCCCTGTTCGAGTGTTACCTCTCCAAGCCTGAGACCTACAATTACAACTGGCTGATTGATGATGAGCCTGCCAAAACCACAGAAAACACTGAGATGGTTTACTTTGAAAATGGACTCAGGCATATCCTGCTGCTGAAGAATTTAACTCCCCAGGACAGCTGCAGGGTGACTTTCATGTGCAGTGATGCTGTGACCTCAGCCTTCCTCACAGTGAAAGGTAACTCAGGTGCTTGGGCAGGGAAAATCTTCAATTTCTGGTTGGAAAGGGGGAAAGAAACCAGGGAAATATGATGAGTAGCGGCAAGGAAATGTTGCATTTGTTGTTTGTCTCTTATCTAAATGTTCTTCCCATGCAATAAATCATAGAATCATTCAGGTTGGGAAAGATCTCTGAGATCATCAAACCCACCACGAACCCACAGAATCACAGAATGGATTGGGTTG
>NW_024516808.1:0-314 GCF_017590135.1 Pyrgilauda ruficollis | reverse complement strand
CCCAACTTGATCTTTTTGGTAAGAATTATTCTCTATAAACTTGTTGTCTCTGTTTATGGATCTGTTCCCTTCTGGAAATACAGGTTGCATCTCCCTGTTTGGCTCTAAAGGGCTTCTGCGTGATGAATCATTTTCATATATGAGATGTATCAAAAATTGGCTTAACACTTTGGATCAGCAGTCACAAGTTTAGGTCTGACTGGGAGCTTCTCAACACTTTATATTTTGGCCTGTGCTGTACATGTTTTGAACTACTATGGAGAAAAAGAAGATAAAAAGGAAAAAAGCAATCACTTCAGCATGTACAATGGCAC
>NW_024516807.1:0-314 GCF_017590135.1 Pyrgilauda ruficollis | reverse complement strand
GGGACAGGGACAGGCAGCCCTGGCAAAGCCCCCGTGCCCAGGACAGGCTCCCTGACCCCTCCCTTCCCAGAGGCCACAGGGAACCAGCAGCTTTCCCTGCAGAAGGCTTTGCTCTGGCACAAACAGCAGCAACCTGGAATTACAAAAACTTCCCAACCTGCCACCCCAAAATGGAGCCACCAGCTCCTCAGGAGGCTTTTCCTCATCCTGACACATCCCACGGGCACAGCCCTGATGGGCTCAGCCTCACTGAGGGACAAGGGGACAGGCAGGGTGGCAGCTGGGCTGTCACTCCTGCTGAGGGGACACAGCCA
>NW_024516806.1:0-314 GCF_017590135.1 Pyrgilauda ruficollis | reverse complement strand
ACCCTCAGAGGGACCCTTTATTCCCCAGCCCAGTCTCCATTTCATCTCAGAGTGCCCCACAGCTCACACACAGCCCCTGTGCCACCCCCGCACATCACTGCCACAAACCTGCTGAAGTTTGCAGCCCAGCAGGAAAGGGACTGCAGCAAAACCCACCCTGGGAGGACAGGATTAGAGACCAAAAATACACAGTCCTTGCCAGAGCAGATAAAAGAAAAACAATGTTCTGTGGTCATGTCACAGCATTGAAGGCCAGGTGGAGATAAATATTACTGAGAAATTTCAAAATGAGTCAGAAGAAGCTGGGAAAGGGA
>NW_024516805.1:0-314 GCF_017590135.1 Pyrgilauda ruficollis | reverse complement strand
AGCGCTCGCTTAGCATGCGAGAGGTAGAGGGATCGATACCCTCGTCGTCCAAACGTGCTCATACAAATCTTCATCTCTTAGCACGTCTTTTGGTCTGTGCTTCACTGCCCACCAATCCACGAAAAGCCCCTCGAACATAGCCAGAAGTTCAGCGAAACATCGTGCTGTGGACTCACACGGTTACTGCATATGTATGTCATGGTTGTTCTCATCCCAAAGTAATCATTGTTTTTGATCGACACTAACGCCATGACTATGCGGGCTTGCTTGGAGTGGACTCGGGCGTCTAGCTCAAATGGTAGAGCGCTCGCTTA
>NW_024516804.1:0-314 GCF_017590135.1 Pyrgilauda ruficollis | reverse complement strand
GAGAGGAGTGAGGGGCTGAGGGGCTGAGGGGGGTCAGGGGCCTCGCGCCCGCCTTCCCGCGCTCGGCGCCTCGCGCCGCTCGGCCCGCGCGGGTGAGGTGGGGCCGGGGGGCGCGCGCCGCTCTCCGCCTCCGAGGGAGCCCGCTCTTCCTCCCCGCACAGTCACGTGCTCCGGGAGCCGCAAAGCAGCGACGCCTTTGCGACAGGGTGACAGCCAAATGGTGCGACATCGGCGGCGGCCGCAGGCGCAGCAGCCGCGGCGGCCCCAGCGCTGCCAGGGCCGAGCGCCGCGCCCGGGCGGGGAGCGCACCGCGG
>NW_024516803.1:0-314 GCF_017590135.1 Pyrgilauda ruficollis | reverse complement strand
TTTTGGGATTTTTTAGCGGATTTTTGGTCTTTGTTTTGGAATTTCTTTGTGGATTTTTTTTTTTTTTAGGGTTTTTTTTCTGGAGACTTTGAAGGCATTTTTTTGGAGGGGGGAATTGGTTTTTTTGGGGTTTTTTTTTTAGAGTTTTTTAGGGTTTTTGTAACCCCTTGAAGCCCCCTCCCCTCCTCTCTCCCCCTCCCCAAAAGGCGGCGGCGCTGGAGAAGGACGCGGAGCTGGATCGGCGAATCGCGGCGCTGCGCAGGAAGAACGAGGCGCTGGTGCGGCGCTACCAGGTCAGGGGGACCCCAAAAAAA
>NW_024516802.1:0-314 GCF_017590135.1 Pyrgilauda ruficollis | reverse complement strand
AATTCCCAATTCCCCATTCCCCATTCCAAATTCCCAATCCCCATTCCCCAATCCCAATTCCCCATTCCCCATTCCCCATCCCCATTCCCAAATCCCCATCCCCGTTCCCGGGGCTCTCACGTAGGGCATGCCGAAGAGCCCGGCGCGCAGCAGCGCGGGCACCGACTCCCGCAGGCGCTCCCAGGAGGCGGCGCCGGCGCCGAGCCAGCGGCCCCCGAAGCGCCCCGAGCCCGCGAAGGCGCCGCCCGGCAGCAGCAGGGGGCGCTGCGCCGGCCGCAGGGCCTGCAGGGCGCTGGGGGCGGGGACACGGGGGG
>NW_024516801.1:0-314 GCF_017590135.1 Pyrgilauda ruficollis | reverse complement strand
GGATGGGATTCAAGGTCCTTTCCAGCCCAAGCTGTTCTGTGCCCCCATGGCTCTATGGAGCTGCCTGCTCCTTGGGTTTCCCAGCATGGTGTTTCACGATGGAGGAGGCAGACTGAACTCTGCTCTGCCCCTTGGCTGGGTGTGGGGGCCAGGTCAGCAGCAAACTGCCCCGGGAAATGTCCCCAGTCAATGAATCACCAGCTGGGCCATTCCTGCCAAGGGGCCGTGCCTAATGGGGCATTAGCCAGCCAAGCAGGGAGATTTATACTTCAGGGTGGTTAAAATGTCAGCTTAATAACTCACACACGGTGGGA
>NW_024516800.1:0-314 GCF_017590135.1 Pyrgilauda ruficollis | reverse complement strand
GAGCCACCCGGAGGCAGCAGCCCCGTGGCCCTGGGGCGAGCTGACCTCTGCCGATGAGCAGGCTGATCTGGGAGTTGATGAGCTTCTTGGCCCGGTCGCCCTCGCGCGCCACGAGGCGCAGCACGGGCAGGAAGGGCTGGATGTCGCAGAGGCGGCGCTGCTCGTCCTCCAGCTCCTGCTGCTCGGCCGTCTGGTTGATGCAGGTGAACACGTAGGCCTCGGGGCCGCTGAGCATGTGGAACAGCGGCTCGTGCTGCGCCTGCCTCCAGAGCACCTGCGGGGACACGTGTCACCTGCTGCTGCTGCACCCGCTG
>NW_024516799.1:0-314 GCF_017590135.1 Pyrgilauda ruficollis | reverse complement strand
GCCCTATCCCGGCATCCTCTGGAGCAGCGATCCCTGTCCATTCCATGTCAATCCCTGTCAATCCCTGTCAATTCCATGTCAATTCCATGTCAATCCCTGTCCATTCCATGTCAATCCCTGTCCATTCCTGTCAATCCCTGTCCATTCCATGTCAATCCCTGTCCATTCCTGTCAATCCCTGTCCATTCCATGTCAATCCCTGTCCATTCCTGTCAATCCCTGTCCATTCCATGTCAACCCCTGTCAATTCCATGTCAATCCCCATCGATTCCATGTCAATCCCTATAAATTCCATGTCAATCCCTGTCAATTCC
>NW_024516798.1:0-4096 GCF_017590135.1 Pyrgilauda ruficollis | reverse complement strand
ACTGGGAGGGACTGGGGGCAACTGGGGCAGCTGGGGGCTACTGGGATGAACTGGGAACAAGCCCAGGTGTGCCCAGGTGTGCCCAGGTGAGCCCAGGTGTGCCCAGGTGACACCTGCTGACCCCAGCACGGCTCCACTCCACCTACCATGACCCCAAGGTGACCCCAGTTGACTTCTAATAACTCCCATTGACTTTTGATGACCCCACTTGACTTTTGATGACCTCAAACACCGTTTTTCCACCCCAAAACGAGGTTTTACAGTGCCCAGGTGTGCCCAGGTGTGCCCAGGTGAGACCTGCTGACCCCAGCACGGCTCCACTCAACATCCCATGACCCCAAGGTGACCCCACTTGACTTTTGATGACCCCACTTGACTTTTGATGACCCCACTTGACTTTTGATGACCTCAAACACCGTTTTTTCACCCCAAAACGAGGTTTTATGGATCCCAGGTGTGCCCAGGTGACACCTGCTGACCCCAGCACAGCTCCACTCCACCTCTCATGACCCCAAGGTGACCCCAGTTGGCTTTTGATGACCCCAGTTTACTTTTGATGACCTCCATTGAATTTTTATGACCCCACTTGACTTTTGATGACCTCAAACACCGTTTTCCCACCCCGAAACGAGGTTTTACGGCCCCCAGGTGTGGCCAGGTGAGCTCACCTGAGGTGAGCATCATGATGCTGCTGTCGGCCTCGGGCGGCAGGACGTCCACCAGGGCGTTGCTGTGCTTGTGCAGCGCCACCGAGGCGTTGGGCTTGAGCAGCTCGCGGTCGATGGTGCTCAGGATGCGCACGTAGTAGTTGGAGCCTGCGGGACGCACCTGGGGCTCACCTGGGGCTCACCTGGGCCAGGTGAGACGCCGCGAGCCGCTCCGGACACGGACGGAGGGGACACGGGGAGGTGTGGGCATCTCCAGTTGGCCGCTGAGGTTCCATCCCTACGTCCTCACCACGCCCAGGTGAGCCCAGGTGTGCCCAGGTGAGCACAGGTGTGTTCTCAGGTGTGCCCAGGTGTGTCCAGGTGTGTTCTCAGGTGTGCCCGGGTGTGTGCCCAGGTGTGCTCAGGTGTGTGCCCAGGTGTGTTCTCAGGTGTGCCCAGGTGTGCCCAGGTGTGTCCAGGTGTGTTCTCAGGTGTGCCCGGGTGTGTGCCCAGGTATGTGCCCAGGTGTGCCCAGGTGTGTCCAGGTGTGTTCTCAGGTGTGCCCGGGTGTGTGCCCAGGTATGTGCCCAGGTGTGCCCAGGTGTGTGCTCAGGTGTGCTCAGGTGTGTGCCCAGGTGAGCACAGGTGTGTGCCCAGGTGTGTTCTCAGGTGTGTTCTCAGGTGTGCCCAGGTGTGTTCTCAGGTGTGCCCAGGTGTGTTCTCAGGTGTGTTCTCAGGTGTGCCCAGGTGTGCCCAGGTGTGTGCCCAGGTATGTGCCCAGGTGTGCCCAGGTGTGTGCCCAAGTATGTGCCCAGGTGTGCCCAGGTGTGTTCTCAGGTGTGTTCTCAGGTGTGCCCAGGTGAGTTCCTCACCTGGGTGGAGCTCACAATGACCACGTTCAGCTCCATGGGCCTTGATGACCAATGGGAACCTTCTCAACCCCTGTCCCCACCTATCCCTGGTATCTCAGGTGTGCCCAGGTGTATCCAGGTGTGCCCAGGTGTGCCCAGGTGTCTCACCTGTGGTGGAGCCCACCATGGCCGTGTTCTGGTCCACGGCCCCAGGAACTGCCCGATGACCAGCGGGACACTGCCAGCCCCATCCCCTGTGTCCCTCACCTATCCCACGTGTAACCTCCTCAACCCCTGTCCCCACCTATCCCTGGTATCTCAGGTGTGCCCAGGTGTGCCCAGGTGCGTGCCCAGGTGTGCCCAGGTGCGTTACCTGTGCTGGAGCCCACCATGGCGGTGTTCTGGTCCACGGCCCCAGGAACTGCCCGATGACCAGCGGGACACTGCCAGCCCCATCCCCTGTGTCCCTCACCTATCCCACGTGTATCCAGGTGTGCCCAGGTGTGCCCAGCTGTGCCCAGGTGTATCCAGGTGTGCCCAGGTGTGCCCAGGTGTGTGCCCAGGTGTGTCTCACCTGTGGTGGAGCCCACCATGGCCGTGTTCTGGTCCACAGCCCAGGAACTGCCCGATGACCAGCGGGACACTGCCAACCTCATCCCCTGTGTCCCTCACCCATCCCAGGTGTGCCCAGGTGTCCCCAGGTGTGCCCAGGTGTGTGCCCAGGTGTGTCTCACCTGTGGTGGAGCCCACGATGGCGGTGTTCTGGTCCACGGCCTCCAGGAACTGCCCGATGACCAGCGGGATGCTCTGGATGCGCTTCACCTCCTCCTGCGCGTGCAGGAACTCCTTCTTCAGGTTGCGCTGCTCGTCCTTGATGTACTCCTCCTGCACCTCCAGGAACTCCAGCTCCTGCTGCAGCTTCTGCAGGTGAGACACACACCTGAGACACACCTGAGAGACAGGTAAAACACCTGAGGGACACCTGAGGGACACCTGGGCCAGGGGACGCTGGGCACAGGGCAGGGCTGAGCTCCTCCTGCACCTCCAGGAACTCCAGCTCCTGCTGCAGCTTCTGCAGGTGAGACACACACCTGAGACACACCTGAGACACACCTGAGAGACAGGTAAAACACCTGAGGGACACCTGAGCCAGGTGAGACACACTTGAGCCATGGGACATTGTCACACAGGTGTGTTCTCACCTTGTACCTGCTGTACAAGTCCTCCAGGTTCCAGTAACCCCTCACACCTGTCCCAGGTGTGTCCCAGGTGTGTCCCAGGTGTGTCACACCTGTCCCAGGTGTGTCCCAGGTGTGTCCCAGGTGTGTCACACCTGTCCCAGCTGTGTCACTTACCTTGTACCTGCTGTACAGGTAACCTCACCTGTCCCAGGTGTGGCACTCACCTTGTACCTGCTGTACAGGTCCTGTAACCCCTCACACCTGTCCCAGGTGTGTCCCAGGTGTGTCCCAGGTGTTTCACACCTGTCCCAGCTGTGTCACTTACCTTGTACCTGCTGTACAGGTAACCTCACCTGTCCCAGGTGTGGCACTCACCTTGTACCTGCTGTACAGGTCCTCCAGGTCCTCGGGCTCCGGCACCAGGAAGGAGAGGCCGGGGAGGGGCCGGGGGGCGGCCGAGGCCGGGACATCGTCCTAGACAGGTGAGACAGGTGAGACACAGGTGAGATACAGGTGAGACACAGACAGGTGAGATACACACAGGTGAGACAGGACAGGTGAGACAGGTGAGATACAGGTGAGATACAGGTGAGACAGGTGAGACACAGGTGAATACAGGTGAGACAGGTGAGATACAGGTGAGAAAGGACAGGTGAGACAGGGCAGGTGAGACAGGCGAGACAGGTGAGACACAGGTGAGATACAGGTGGGACAGGTGAGACACAGACAGGTGAGATATAGACAGGGGGGACACAGGTGAGAGACAGGTGAGATACAGGTGAGATAGGTGAGACACAGGTGAGACAGGTGAGACACAGGTGAGAGACAGGTGAGATACAGGTGAGAGACAGGTGAGATACAGGTGAGAGACAGGTGAGATACAGGTGGAACAGGTGAGATACAGACAGGTGATAGTGAGACAGACAGGTGAGAGACAGGTGAGAGACAGACAGGTGACACAGGTGAGACACAGGTGAGACAGACAGGCGACAGCGAGACACAGGTGAGAGGTGAGAGATACAGACAGGTGAGACACAGACAGGTGACATACAGACAGGTGATAGTGAGACACAGGTGAGACACAGACAGGTGATAGTGAGACACAGGTGAGACACAGACAGGTGATAGTGAGACAGACAGGTGAGAGACAGACAGGTGAGATACAGGTGAGACACAGGTGAGATACAGGTGAGATACAGGTGAGAGACAGGTGAGACACAGGTGAGACACAGGTGAGAGACAGGTGAGACACAGACAGGAGAGAGAGGAGAGGAGCCGATACCTGAGATCCAGACAGGTGAGACACACGTGAGAGATGGGGACAGGTGACACAGGACAGGTGAGATTAAACAGGTGAGGCAGGTGAGTGACAGGTCAGTGACAGGTGAGAGACAGGTGAGCGACAGGTGAGTGACAG
>NW_024516797.1:0-314 GCF_017590135.1 Pyrgilauda ruficollis | reverse complement strand
ATACATTAATGAAATAAATTATGTTATATAACAACTGTATATTATAATATATATTAAATATGTATTTTATATTTTATATATTTTTCTATATTATATATCATATATCATAATATATATGTTATATAATATAATTGATTGTATTAATATATTAATATACAGTCTATTATATATAAAAATACATTATACAGTAATATATTAATACAATCAATTATATTATACAACAATTATCTATTATAATATATTATAATATAGTAAATATTATATAAAATATTTTATATATTATACATTATATAGTATATATTATATATTATATA
>NW_024516796.1:0-314 GCF_017590135.1 Pyrgilauda ruficollis | reverse complement strand
AGTATCCAAGTAGAAATTTAGATTTGTTAGGCTCTAGATTTATTTGTAAAAAAAAAAAACCGTTTAATCCAGAAGAAAAAGAATATGCCATATGCTGGGTAGGAGATCATAAGAAAATAAAATCTTTAAAATATCAAAAACCACCGAGACAAAACAATAAAAGAAAAAAGGGTGAAAGAAAAGGGCTGAGAATAAGAGATTTCCTCCTCCATTCCCGCTTATTGCCCCACCCGTTCGCGGTTGCACTCCCCCCCCGCCCCCGTCCCTGGCTCCGGTCTCGCTGCTCACGGCTACACCACTCGATCCAGCCCCTG
>NW_024516795.1:0-314 GCF_017590135.1 Pyrgilauda ruficollis | reverse complement strand
TTTTTTTTCCCCAGACTACGTCTACTTCGAGAACTCCTCCAGCAACCCCTACCTGGTGCGGCGCATCGAGGAGCTCAACAAGGTGAGACCCCCCCCATGTTCCTGGGGGTGCCCCTGTTCCTGAGGGGGGTCCCCAATCCTGAGAGACCCCCCCTGACCCCCTGAAACCCCCCACCCAGACGGCCAATGGCAACGTGGAGGCCAAGGTGGTTTGTCTGTTCCGGCGGCGCGACATCTCCAGCAGCCTCAACAGCCTGGCCGACAGCAACGCCCGTGAGTGGGGGGCTTGGGGGGCTTTTAGGGGGGGATTTGGG
>NW_024516794.1:0-315 GCF_017590135.1 Pyrgilauda ruficollis | reverse complement strand
CGTGCAGGCCGTAGCGCGTGCCCAGCGCCCCGCGGGCGCTCGGCTCCCCGTAGAAGACGCGGCGCGCGCGGGCGTGCAGCAGCGCCATGGCGCACAGCGCGCACGGCTCGCGCGTCACGAACACGTCGCAGCCCGACAGCAGGTACCCGCCCGTGACGTCACCCGTGACGTCGCCCGTGACGTCATCCGCGGCGGCGCCGGGGCTCTCGGCCGCCCCCGGGATGACGTGGCCGGTCAGGTCCATGGGGACGTCGCCCAGGGACAGAAAATCCAGGGGGACGTCATGGATGGTGACGTCATCGGTGTCACCTGGAG
>NW_024516793.1:0-315 GCF_017590135.1 Pyrgilauda ruficollis | reverse complement strand
AAAAAAAAAAAAATCAGGGTAATTTGGGGTGTTGATGAAAGGACTTCCATAACTCCAGGAAAGGGGAAGGAAATGTTTATTTTCCTGTCATTTGGCTGTGATCTGTGTCTGGGTGCTTGAGGTGTGGACATGATTCTTGAGGGAGTTCCTGGTGGAGGACAAACTACACAAGCTTGAACTTCAGTCAGACACACCTGAGCAGGAAAACAGGGATAGACAGACAGGCTTGGTGCCTGACATGTTGGAAAGAAGGAAAATTGAATGGCAGGGAAGCACACTGTGCCCTGTAGGATAGGAAGGAAGGAAGGAAGGAAG
>NW_024516792.1:0-315 GCF_017590135.1 Pyrgilauda ruficollis | reverse complement strand
TATATATATATAAACAAACAAACAAAAAAACCACCTGGGTTAGAAACAAAAGGCATGAATCCTTTTTTTCAGAATGTCTTTAGTTACAAGGTAAGAGCAGTAAGCAGAAGCCTGATAAACATCACTTTTAGTTGATCACCTAGTGTTTCAGTCACAGAGGAATTCTCAAGGAGTGTTGCATCTCCTTGAGTCTTGCTCTAATTCTTAATATAATGGCCATTTCACTTGTGACAAAGGGTTGAAGCTGCAGCTGCTTCTGTGATCTTGGTCTGCTCAGTCGTAGACTCTTGAAAATCTTCTGAAATTGTAGAAATC
>NW_024516791.1:0-315 GCF_017590135.1 Pyrgilauda ruficollis | reverse complement strand
CACAAAAACGAAGAATTAAAAAAAAAATTGAAAAAAATTTAAAAAGAAAGAAGACGAAAAAGCAGCCTTGCGGAAAACCCAGTCCTCGTCACGAGAGCGGCCCGAAGCGTTCCGGAGCCCCCGGAGGGGTGCGGGAGCCGCCGAGCTCCCTCCCGGCCGCGCTGCGCAGCTTCAAAACCGCCCCGCGCCGCCGCCGCGCTTTTACTCCCCGCCGGCCCCGCCCCGCGCCGCGCCCGCCAGCCAATGGGAGCGCGCGGCGCCGCGGCCGCAGCCAATGGGAGCGCGGGACGCGGCGGCGCTGGCGGGCGGCCCCCG
>NW_024516790.1:0-315 GCF_017590135.1 Pyrgilauda ruficollis | reverse complement strand
TGTGCTAAAAACAGTGTTGGTAATACAAGGGTGTTTTAGCTACTCCTAAGCCGTATTGACAAAAGTCTCTCACAAGCAAAAGGGCTAGGGGTGTACAAGAAGTGGGGAAGTGACACTGCAAGGACAGCTGACTCCAAGTGACCAAAGGAAGGGATATTCCACACATACCATATAGAACCATGCTCAGCATATAAAGCCAGGGTAAAAAGGCAGAGAGGATAGGGGAAGCATTTAAAGAGAAGGCATTTGTCTTTCCCAGTAACCATGAGGTGCGATGGGGCTCTGCCCTCCTGGAGACAGGCAAACACCTGCCTG
>NW_024516789.1:0-315 GCF_017590135.1 Pyrgilauda ruficollis | reverse complement strand
AGCTTTTTCCCTAATACCTAACCTAAATCTGCCATTCCCCCTGGTGCTGTGCCCCTCCATCCTCCCTGCAGGCTCCCTGCATGACAGAAGGTGCTGAACTGTTTGTTCATCCACAGCTTGTGCTTCCTACAGCTCAGCACTTAGAGGGGTCCACAAAGATTTACAGCTCAGGCTCTGGGGACACGGCACTGCCATCAGCCCCAGGGGCTCAGAGCACCCTGGGACACAAAACATTAAGGAAGAAACTCAGCAGTGGCACATGGTAGTGGGGCTGGGCTGGTGTGAGCTGGGTGTTATTGTATTTGCAGGGTTCCC
>NW_024516788.1:0-315 GCF_017590135.1 Pyrgilauda ruficollis | reverse complement strand
TGGCAGTGTGTGTTCAGGAAATATTGAGGTGGAAAACGCCCAAAAAAAGAGAAAATTCCTCACCCAGCTCGGCCTGCTGCTGCTCTGGAGGGAAAAAGGGAAAAAAGGGAAAAAGGGGAAAAAAAGGGGAAAAGTGGAAAAAAAGGGGAAAAGGGGAAAAAGGGAAAAGGAGAGAAAAAGGAGAGAAATGAGAAAAAAGAGAAAAGGGAAAAAGGAAAAAATGGAAAAAATGAGAAAAGGGGAAAAGGGAATTTGCAGAGTGAGAAATTCTGAAATATTCAAATTGTTTTTGGGATTTGGGAATTGGGAATTGGG
>NW_024516787.1:0-8990 GCF_017590135.1 Pyrgilauda ruficollis | reverse complement strand
AAAATCACCAAAAAACCACCCCAAAAAACTTAAAAATCACAAAAAAAAATCCCAGAAATCTTAAAAATCACAAAAATCACAAAAAAACCCCACCCCAAAAACCTTAATAATCACAAAAATCATAAAAAACCATCCCAAAAACCTTAAAAATCACAAAAATCCCCAAAATAAAAAAATTCCAAGAAAATTACAAAAAACCCAAATCCCCAAAATCCCAAAAATCCCAAAAAAAAAAAAAAAAAAGAATCTCCATATCCCAAAAACCCCAAAATCCCAAAAAATCCCAAAAATCTCAGCAATCCCAAAATAAAAAAAAAAATCCCAAAATCCAAAAAGAAAAATCCTCAAAAATCCCCAAAACCCCGAAAATTCCAACAATTCCAATTTGGGAATTTGGGATTTGGGGAGCAGAAATTTGGGAATTCAGGGTCTGGGAATTTGGGATTGGGATTTTGGAAATTTGGGGAGCCAAAATTTGGGAATTTGGGGTTTGGGAATTTGAGGTTGGGATTTGGGATTTCGGTTTTTGGGATTTGGGAATGGGAATTTGAGATTGGGATTTGTGGATTTGGGATCGGGATTTTGGGAAGGAAATTTGGGATTTGGGGAGCTGAAATTTGGGAATTTAGGATTTGGGATTTCAGGGGTTGGGGATTTGGGAATGGGGATTTGGGGTGGAAATTTGGAATTTGAGCTGGGAATTTGGGGTGGAAATTTGGGATTTGTGGATTTGGGATTTGGGCTGGAAATTCGGGGATTTGGGATTGGAAATTTGGGATTTGGGGATTTGGGATTTGGGATGGAAATTTGGGATCTGGGAATTTGAGGTTGGGATTTGGGGGTTCCAGTTTTTGGGATTTGGAATTAGGAATTTGAGATTGGGATTTGTGGATTTGGGATCGGGATTTTGGGATGGAAATCTGGGATTTGGGATTTGGGTTGGAAATTTGGGGATTTGGGATTGAAAATTTGGGATTTGGGGTTTTGGGGATTTGGAGATTTGGGATTTTGGATGGAAATTTGGGATTGGGGGTTTTGGATTTGGGATTGGGAATTCAGAATGGAATTTGCGATTGAGATTTGGGATTGGGGATTGGGAATTTGGGATTGGGGATTTGGGATTTGGGATTTGGGGTTTGGGATGGAAATTTGGGGTTTGGGATTGGGAATTTGGGATTTGTGGATTTAGGATTTGGGATTGGGGTTGGGATTTGGAATTTGGGGTTTGGGAATTTGGGATTTGTGTATTTGTGGATTTAGGATTTGGGGCTTTGGGCGAATAATTTGGGGTTTGGGATTGGGAATTTGGGGTTTGGGATTTGTGGATTTAGGATTTGGGGATTTAGGATTTGGGGATTTGGGATGGAAATTTTGGATTTGGGGTTGGGAATTGGGAATTTGTGTATTTGTGGATTTAGGATTTGGGCTGGAAATTTGGGGTTTGGGGTTTGGGATTCAGGGTTTGGGGTTGGGAATTTGGGATTCGGGGTTTGGGGTTGGGAATTTGGGATTTGGGAATTTGGAATTTGTGGATTTAGGATTAAGGATTTGGGCTGGAAATTTGGGATTTGGGGCTTGGGGTTTGGGGTTTTGGGATTGGGGTTTGGGATTTGGGATTGGGAATTTGGGGTTTGGGAATTTGAGTATTTGTGGATTTGTGGATTTAGGATTTGTGCTGGAAATTTGGGGTTTGGGGTTTGGGATTCAGGGTTTGGGGTTGGGAATTTGGAATTTGTGGATTTAGGATTTGGGCTGGAATGTGTGTATGTCCTAGCCTGACACTGCCTGGCATTAAGGACTTTATTTTTCCCAGACTCCTGTCTCTGTGAAGCTGTGCCATCAGGCTCATCTGTGCATCACAAACCATTGCTGCTTCAGAGGTTCTTCTTGATTTACTGTCAGAAGCTCAAGGATATGAAGCACAAAGCTTCAGCTGCTGCCACAGCAAAACTCTAGATGTCAGGGAGCAAACAAAATGACCAATTGCAGCAAGATGACAGGATATTTATGATTTGCCAGGCAAAGCAGTGTATTCTAACCAAGCACAAGCACTCCTATTTTCCTTTATGATCTAATCTATACATTCTTGTACATGAACACCACATCAGAAAACAAAAGGTATTTGAAAACAATGAGTGCATGTAGCTCCAGATGAAGAAATTTCTTTTTTATTCCACATGACTCACCAGCTTGGGAATTTAGCTGTGAGGAAAAGCTTTTAAGATACTAGACACTGGAAGTGTTCAAGACAAACAATTTCTCAAGACAATAAAGTTAATACTCAATTGTGATGCTTTCTGTGGCCAACCAGAAGACCAGCTCAAAAGGCAGAAAATGCCACGCTTCAGGTGGTGAACTGGAAATTAATCCACATTTAGCTTATTCACATTTGTGGGAAGGCCTTCACACATATTTGAAAGTGTTAAAAAGAGAAATCCCATGGGAAGAAACACAGAACTGTAAGCAACACTGAAAGTTGTCCTAAAGCTTAAAAAAAAAAAAAAAAAAATCATTGCCCCAAAACAATATCCTTCTTCCTAACAGGTTTAAGGGAAATGTCATTATTTTATTAAAGTGATCCATCTAGTCCTTCAGGACTGGCTCTGTGGCAGTGCTCTGGATTCAAGAGGATGTTATGAGGTGCAGACTCTAATATAAACTTGAAAGAAAATAGCCACTGAAAATATTCCTTCAGCAGTCTCTGAGAGATGTGGTCAGACATTATCATAGAGGGGATATTATCAGCTCTAATATCACTGTCCCAGTTCTGTTGGAAGGGTTCATATCTGTGCAAACAAGACACAGCCAAGAAGAAATTAAAAAAATACGTCAGAGAAGTTACAAAAAGACATCAAATACAATGCCTGACATGCTTTTGGCAGCTTCTGACCTGTTTTAGTAAAAAAGTCAGTAAAACCAGATTTTTGGAGTAAGATAAACTCACCAATATCTTCTCTGGGCAGAAGAGAAATGGCAGAGCATCAGCTGAATCTGGGCCACTTGTGAGATAGTGATGCTCACACAGGAGATGGGCTCCTCACCAGACCCCTTCCAAAGCATAGAAAAGTGCCTGCCCTGACATGACTGACAGAAAAATTGGCTACACCTCCCACAGCAATGTTTGCTAGACTCTGCACCATACCAGTGGGGTAAAATCCATTTAAAATTCAGTCTTCAACTCTTTCAATCCAATAAAACTGACTATTAGCACTATGACAAAATTCCTGTTTTGGTACAAAAACCAAAAAAGTTCAAAGAAATTCAAGCATATGAGTCAAATTCATATACCCCTAAATTTAGGTCTGGTATTAATATTCTCTGAGAGTCTGGCCTGGAGATGGGCATATGATCAGCCTCTGAAGACAGCACCATATGTGGAGTCAAATATTTTAAAATCTCCTTTTCATAACCTTAAACTCTGTACTGAAAGCAGAATTTAGGGAGGCACAAGTAGAGAACGTGGGACAGCAGTATCTATACCTAAGAACCAGCAGGTTAAGTAAGCAACTTCATTGGCCCCAGGAATGATTAAACAGACAGGTCTTCCCCCAGTTTGGCTTCTTACAAAAAAACAGACTAAGCCAGAACTAAATAAAGCACATTTGTCAGCTGGAACAGCCCTTCCCTTCTGCAGCACAAGAAAACAGGACAAGGGAAGCTCAATGAATTTAATGACACCTTTCTATGCAAAATGCTGGCCTTGTGTATGTGTGGACCCTTCCTGCTTTAGACACCCCCTTCTCCCCCACTGCACCATTCCCAGAGGCCTCTCAGTGGCCTTTCCAAGTCTTAATATCAGCACAGCAGTTCTCCTGTTACACCTGAAGGACAATGCTCTACAACAGGTACTCCAAAACCAGCCAGCCACCCAGGAAACCCCAAAACACCCCAAAAAAATCCCTCAAGGACCCCCCCAAAACCACCCAGGAAACCCCAAAACACCCCCAAAAAATCCCTCAAGGACCCCCCAAAACCACCCAGGAAACCCCAAAACCACCCAGGAGACCCCAAAACACTCCCAAAAAATCCCTCAAGGACCCCCCAAAACCACCCAGGAAACCCCAAAACCACCCAGGAGACCCCAAAACACTCCCAAAAAATCCCTCAAGGACCCCCCAAAACCACCCAGGAAACCCCAAAACCACCCAGGAGACCCCAAAACACTCCCAAAAAATCCCTCAAGGACCCCCCAAAACCACCCAGGAAACCCCAAAACCACCCAGGAGACCCCAAAACACTCCCAAAAAATCCCTCAAGGACCCCCCAAAACCACCCAGGAAACCCCAAAACCACCCAGGAGACCCCAAAACACTCCCAAAAAATCCCTCAAGGACCCCCCAAAACCACCCAGGAAACCCCAAAACCACCCAGGAGACCCCAAAACACTCCCAAAAAATCCCTCAAGGACCCCCCAAAACCACCCAGGAAACCCCAAAACCACCCAGGAGACCCCAAAACACTCCCAAAAAATCCCTCAAGGACCCCCCAAAACCACCCAGGAAACCCCAAAACCACCCAGGAGACCCCAAAACACTCCCAAAAAATCCCTCAAGGACCCCCCAAAACCACCCAGGAAACCCCAAAACCACCCAGGAGACCCCAAAACACTCCCAAAAAATCCCTCAAGGACCCCCCAAAACCCCCCCAGGAGCTCCCAAAAAACCCAGGAGCCCCCAAAACCTCCCAGGAGATCCCAAAACACTCCCCAAAAACCCGGCAAGGGCCCCCCCAAAACACCCTCCGACTCCCCCAAAAACCCCAGGAGCCCCCAAAAACGCCTCAAAATCCCCCAAAATCCCCTCAAGGACCCCCCAAAACCCTCCAGGAGGGCCCCAGAGCCCCCCAGGACTCCCCAAAACTCTTCAGGATCCCCCAAAAACCCTTCCAAAAGCCCCCAAAACCACCCAGGAGATCCCAAAACACTCCCAACCCCAAAAACGCCTCAAAATCCCCCAAAATCCCCTCAAGGACCCCCCAAAACCCTCCAGGAGGGCCCCAGAGCCCCCCAGGACTCCCCAAAACTCTTCAGGATCCCCCAAAAACCCTTCCAAAAGCCCATAAAAGCCCCCAGGAACCCCAAAACCCTCAAAAGACTCCCAAAAACCCCTCAAGGACTCCCCAAAACTTCTCAGAATCCCCCAAAATCCCCTCAGAACCCCCCAAAATCCATCTGGGATGCCCCAAAATCCCCCCAGCAGACCCCCAAACCACCAAAACCTCCCCAAAACCCCCCAGGATGCCCCAGGAAATCACCTAAAATCAGCCCAAAAATGGCACCAAAACCAGCCCAAAACCAGCCAGGAAATCACCTAAAATCAGCCCAAAAACCTGAAAACCTCTTCTAAAACCACCCCAAAACCATCCCAAAAAACTCCCCAGAAATGAGCTCAAAACCACCCCAAAATCATCCCTAAAATCAGCCCAAAAACCACCCAAAATCATCCCAAAACTCCTCAAAACCAACCCCAAAACCTCACCAAAAACAGCCCCAAAACCACCCTAAGACCACTCCAGAAATCCCCCAAAACCACCCCAAAAATCCTGAGAATTCCTCTCAAAACCACCCCAAAATCATCCCGAAATCATCCCCAAAAATCATCCCTAAATCACCCCAAATTCATCCCCAAAAACCACCCCAAAAACCATCCCTAAATCACCCCAAAATCATCCCAGAACTCCTGAAAACCAACCCCAAAACCAGCCAAGAAATCACCCCAAAAATCGCCATTAAAACCCCAAAAACCAACCCCAAAAATGATGCCAGAACAACCCTAAATTCAGCCTAAAAATGACCCCAAGGCCAGCACAGAAAACACCCCAAAGTCACCCCAAAATGAGCCCAGAAAACACCCCAAAAAAACCACAAAATCACCCCAAAATCAGCCCAGAACACTCCAAAAGCAACCTCAAAATCTCACCTAAAACAACCTCAAAACCAGCCAGGAAATCACCCCAAAATTTCCACTAAATGCCCCAAAACCACCCCAAAAATGATCTAAAACAACACTAAAATCAGCCCAAAAATGACCCCAAGAGCAGCCCAGAAAAAAACCAAAACACCACAAAACCACCCCAAAACCATCCCAGAACTCCTCAAAACCAACCCCAAAACCAGCCAGCAAATCACCCCCAAAATCGCCATTAAAACCCCAAAAATCATCCCAAAAATCACCCCAAAAACCATCACAAAATTCCAGAAAATTCCTCTCAAAACCACCCCAAAAACAGCATCAATACCATCCCAAAATACCAGCCCAAAACCACCCCAAAAACACCACAATATCATCCAAAAAAAACAGCCCAAAACCACCCCAAAAACACCCCAAAAACGCCCCAAAAACGCCCCAATCATCCCAGAACACCTCGAAACCAACCTGAAAACCTCTCCTAAATCAGCCTCAAAATCACCCGAAAACCACCCAAAAATCTCCCCCAAAACGTCCCAGAAATTAGCCCAAATCCACCCAAAATCCATCCCCAAATCCACCCAAAAACCATCCCCAAATCCACCCAAAAACCATCCCCAAATCCTCCCAAAAACCATCCCCAAATCCACCAAAAATGCATCCCTAAAACCACCCAAAAACCGTCCCCAAAAGCACCCAAAATCCATCCCCAAAACCACCCAAAAACCATCCCCAAATCCACCCTAAAATCAGCCCAAAAACCACCCCAAAACCACTTAAACCACCTCAAAATCATCCCAGAACTCCTCAAAACCACCCCCAAAACCTCACCCAAAACCGCCCAAAACCACCCCAAAATCATCCCCAAAACCACCCCAAAATCATCCCAAATCCACCCAAAAACCATCCCCAAAACCACCCTAAATCCATCCCCAAATCCACCCAAAAACCGTCCCCAAAATCACCCCAAAATCACCCCAAGAAATTAAAAAAAAAATCCCAAAAAATTCCCAAAAAATCCTCAAAAATCCTCAAAAATATCCCCAAAAAATTTCACAAGAAATCCCAGAGAAAATCCAAGAAAAATCCTCCCCCAAAAAATCCCCAAAAATTAAAAAAAAAATTCCAAAATATTTCCCCCAAAATCTCAAAAAATCCCCAAAAATAAAATTTAAAAAAAAAAAAAAACCAAAAAGCAAAAAACAAAAATCCTCAAAAAGTCTTGGAAAAATTTAAAAAAAAAAATCCCCCCAAAATTCCCAAAAATTTTCCCCAAAAAATTCCCTCAAAATTGCCGCAAAACTTCCCAAAAACTTCCCAAAAAATTCCACAAAAGATCCCCAAAAATTCCCGAAGCTCCTCAAAGCTCTCCAGGACCTCGGGAATCGCTTCCCCAAAACCCCCAAATCCCTCCAAATCTCCCCAAAAAATCCCTGAAAATCCCAAAAATTCCCCCAGAAATTCCCCAGAAAAATACCCAAAAAATTCCCCAAAAAATCGCCAAAAAATCACCCAAAAATCACCAAAAAAATCACCAAAAAATCGCCAAAACCCCCTCAAAAAACAGCCAAAAAATTGCTGAAAAATCCCAAAAAATCCCCAAAAATATCGCCAAAAAATCCCCAAAAAATCGCTGAAAACCCCTCAAAGAACAGCCAAAAAATTGCTGAAAAATCCAAAATAATCCCCAAAAAATCCTCAAAAAAATCACCAGAAAATCCCCAAAGAATTCCCAAAAACTACCCAAAAATTCTCAAACAATTCCCCAAAAAATCTTCAAAACATTCCCCGAAAATCATCAAAAATTCCCAAAAAATCACCCAAAAATCACCAAAAAAACCGCCGGAAAATCCTCAAAAATTCCCAAAAAAATAATAATAAAAATAGCCAAAACATCCCCAAAATTTAATTCCCCAAAAATCATCAAAAATTCCCAAAAAATCACCCAAAATTCACCAAAAAAAAGCCAGAAAATCCTCAAAATAACGCCGAAAAATCCCAAAAAATTCCCAAAAAAATAATAATAAAAAATAGCCAAAACATCCCCAAATTTCTCCAAAAGTTCCTCAAAATTTCCCCCAAAAATTCTCCCAAAAAATCCCCAAAAATCCCTCCCAAAATTGCCAAAAAGTCGCCAAAAAATCCTGTAAAACTTCTAAAAAATTCCCAAAAATTCTCCCAAAATTCCTGCAAAATTAAAAAAAATCCTCAAAAAATAACAAAAAATTCCCCAAAAATCATCAAAAATTCCCAAAAAATCACCCAAAATTCACCAAAAAAAAGCCAGAAAATCCTCAAAATAACGCCGAAAAATCCCAAAAAATTCCCAAAAAAATAATAATAAAAAATAGCCAAAACATCCCCAAATTTCTCCAAAAGTTCCTCAAAATTTCCCCCAAAAATTCTCCCAAAAAATCCCCAAAAATCCCTCCCAAAATTGCCAAAAAGTCGCCAAAAAATCCTGTAAAACTTCTAAAAAATTCCCAAAAATTCTCCCAAAATTCCTGCAAAATTAAAAAAAATCCTCAAAAAATAACAAAAAATTCCCCAAAAATCATCAAAAATTCCCCTCAAAAATCACCAAAAAATACAGAAAAAATCACCAAAAATTCCCAAAAAAATCCCCAAAAAATCGCCAAAAAATCCCCCAAATTTCTCCAAAAGTTCCTCAAATTTTCCCCAAAAATTCTCCCAAAAAATCCCTCACAAAATTGCCAGAAAATCACCAAAAAATCCTGAAAAACTCCTAAAAAATTCCCAAAAATTCCTAAAAAATTCTCAAAAATTCTCCCAAAATTCCCCCAAAATTCCAAAAAAATTGTCCAAAAAATCACCAAAAGATTCCCAAAAAATCCCCAAAAATTCAAAAAAACCACCAAAAATTCCCCCCAAATTCCCAAAATATTCCCAAAAAAATTCCCAAAAATTCTCCCAAAATTCCCACAAAATTCCAAAAAATATTGTCCAAAAAATCACAAAAAGATTCCCAAAAAATCCCAAAAAATTCAAAAAAATCTCAAAAATTCCCAAAAAATTTCCCAAAAAAATTTCCCAAACATTCCCAAAAATTCCCAAAAAAATTCC
>NW_024516786.1:0-315 GCF_017590135.1 Pyrgilauda ruficollis | reverse complement strand
GGGACCCCCCCAAAACCCCTGGAAACCCCAAAACTCACCTGGGACGCCTCCAATTCCCCCAAAATGGCCCCAAAATGGCCCCAAACTCCAGAATTTGGTCCCAAATTCCCAAAATTTCCCCCAAATTCCCCCCAAATTTCCCCAAAATGGCCCCAAACTCCCCTAAAATTTGCCCCAAATTCAAAACATTGGCCCCAAATTCCCCCAAATTGGCTGCAAATTCCCCAAAATACCTAAAAAAATGGTCCCCAGCTCCCCAAAAATTGGCTCCAAACTCCCCCGAATTCCCCCAAAATTTGCCCCAAAATTCCCCAA
>NW_024516785.1:0-315 GCF_017590135.1 Pyrgilauda ruficollis | reverse complement strand
GGGGAAAATGGGAATTATTGGGGAAATAATGGCCAAAAACTAGCCGTGAGTGCAGGGGGAAATGGGGGGAAATAATGGGAATTGTGGGAGGAAATGATAGGAATTACTGCGGGGGGAAAATGGGGGAAAAAATGGGAATTACTGCGTGGGAAATGATGGGAATTGTTGGGAGAAAAATGGGAAAAAATGGGATCCAATGGGGGGGAAAAATGGGAATTACTGGGGGGAAAATGGGAATTATTGCAGAGAAAAATGGGAATTACTGCGGGGGAAAATGATGGGAATTGTGGGGGAAAATGGGAATTATTGCAGGGA
>NW_024516784.1:0-315 GCF_017590135.1 Pyrgilauda ruficollis | reverse complement strand
CCTTTTTCCCCAAGGCAGCTTTCCAGACATTCTTCCCCAAGTCTTGACTGTTTCCTGGGTTTGTGACCCAGGACCCAGCACTTTGTGTTGCTGAGCCTTATAGAAGTGACTCATTGATCCGGCCCCTTCAGATCTCTCTACGGTGCCTTTCTGCCCTCAAGCAGATCAACTTGGTGTTGTCTGCAAACTGACACTATTGGCAACCCGTACCGACTTGATGAAACTCCATTCACCACTCCTGGGGCCATCAGCCAGTTTTTTACCCAGCAAACAGCACTCACTCATCCAAAGCCAGTTTCTCCTGGAGAATGCTGT
>NW_024516783.1:0-315 GCF_017590135.1 Pyrgilauda ruficollis | reverse complement strand
CTCCACCCTCTGCTCTCCCTCCTTCCCTGGGTCCACCCGCCCATCTCTAAACCCCAAATCATTCCCTGAGTCTCCCCAGTCTCTCCTGTGGTTCCCATCCCTGCCTGGGTCTCTCCTCCTTTCCACGGGGTCTCTATTGTCCCCATGTCCCAACATGCCTCCCAGGGTCCCTTCTGCTCACTGGGCTCCTCTCTGCTCCCCTCCAATCCCCCTCTTTCTCCTCCCGTGTCCCCCACCCTCCCTGGGTCCCCAATCCCACCTTTGTTCCCCACTCCTGTAGGTGCCCCACCCTCGGGGGTGTCCCTGTCAGCGCAG
>NW_024516782.1:0-315 GCF_017590135.1 Pyrgilauda ruficollis | reverse complement strand
GGCACGGGGACAAGCGTCGGGCAGGGCAGCTGGAGTGAGGCCGATGCCCTTTTGAGGGCCCTCCAGGGTGCCTGGGTGGCGAGAGCTGGCTTTGGCCACCCTGGGTCCTGTCCTTCATTCTTCTGTCCTTTGGCTCCCTCCCCAGGTAAGGAAGCAATGCTGCAGCAGAAGGATTACGAAACTGCAACCCTGTCGGAGATCAAGGCCCTGCTGAAGAAACACGAGGCCTTTGAGAGTGACCTGGCTGCACACCAGGACCGCGTGGAGCAGATTGCTGCTATTGCACAAGAGCTCAAGTACGGCACCCCAGCGCAC
>NW_024516781.1:0-315 GCF_017590135.1 Pyrgilauda ruficollis | reverse complement strand
AGAGGGGATCTGTGCAGTGGTATGGCATGGCTGACTTGGGCACTCTGTCTAGTCAAGAAAGCACTGGGTGTACGTATTTCCTCCTCTCTTCCTCCTGTTCCAGTGCCAATGCACATCAAGCCTTTAGGCTTCAGGGAAATGGCACAGTGTTCCTACCTATTGCTGTAGTGCCAGCTTTGGGGGAAAAAAAATAATTCTTTTTTTATTTTTTGTTCTCATCAGCTGATGGAAGGCTGCTGCTATCCATGCTCTTTGCCTTTCACTCCTTGTCTCCCCTTACATGCCAACTATGATTTTCCACTTTTTGGTTTTTTT
>NW_024516780.1:0-315 GCF_017590135.1 Pyrgilauda ruficollis | reverse complement strand
GTCTGAGGGGTTCCCTGGAGGGGTCCCAGAGGGGGCTGGGGGTGTCCCTGAGGGGTTCATGAGGGGGTCAGAGCCCGGGACAGGGAGGTTTGGGGGGTCTAAAGGGGCACAGGGACCTCCCTGAGCGGTCCCAGCCCGGGGCAGGGACATTTGAGGGGTGTCAGGGCCTTTGGGGGGCATCTCTGAGGGGTCCCTGAGGAGTCTGGGGGGGCTCAGGGTGTCCCCGCTGTCCCCGAGCCGGCTCTGGGGGACTTTTGGGGGGGTCCCTGAGCGGGGTCAGAGGGGGAGGGACCCCCGTAACTGGGTAGGGAGGAC
>NW_024516779.1:0-315 GCF_017590135.1 Pyrgilauda ruficollis | reverse complement strand
CCCCCAAAATTCCCATTTTTTCCCTCATTTTCCATTTTTTTCCTCTTTTCACCCCAAACCCCCCAAAAAGCCCCAAACCGCCCCAAAATCCGCGTGGGGGGTGGGGGCGGGGCGGGGCTACATTCCCGGGGGGTTTTTTTGTTGTTTTTTTAACC
The DNA here is from genome assembly GCF_017590135.1 of Pyrgilauda ruficollis. Lineage (NCBI taxonomy): Eukaryota > Metazoa > Chordata > Aves > Passeriformes > Passeridae > Pyrgilauda > Pyrgilauda ruficollis. The sequence continues at coordinate 160 of NW_024516779.1, read as the reverse complement.
CAAAAAATTCCATTTTTGGGCAAAAAATTCCCTTTTTTTCTCACAGTTTTGGGGCGAATTCCGGGGATTTTGGGGCTCCTCCCGTGAGGTATCTGCGGCTGTGGGGGAGGGGCGGCTCAGGCACTGCGGGGGGAGGGGCCGGGGGGGTTTTTGGTTTTTT
>NW_024516778.1:0-315 GCF_017590135.1 Pyrgilauda ruficollis | reverse complement strand
GGGGGGGGTCCCGGGGGTCTCACGGTGGTCCCGGCAGGAGCTCCTCTCCGGCAGCCGCAGTGCCCGCGCCGCGCCCTCGGTGCAGGGGATGCAGATGGGGCTGGGCAGGGGGCACAAAGCGAGGGGGGTCAGCACCCCAAAACCCCCCCCGGGACCCCCCCCGGGACCCCCAGGGATGCCCCCAGCCCCTCACCGGTGGGTGGGCGAGGGGGGCACAGCCCGGTCCAGCTGCAGCAGCGCCACGTCGAAGTCGTAGAACTCGGGGACGCCGCGGTGCCGCCGCGAGCCGGGGCTGAACTCGGGGTGCAGGAACAG
>NW_024516777.1:0-315 GCF_017590135.1 Pyrgilauda ruficollis | reverse complement strand
GGAAAAATGGGATCAGGGACAGGGAAACCAGGATCGGGGCTGGGAAAACGGGAAAAATGGGATTGGGGACAGGAAAAAAGGGAAAAAATGGGATCAGGGACCAGGAAAACAATGGGAAATGGGATCAGGGAGAGGGAAAACAGAAAAAACGGGATCAGGGAGAGGGAAAATGGGAAAAATGGGATTGGGGAGAGGGAAAACGGGAAAAATGGGATTGCGGGATGGGAAACAGGAAAAAATGGGATTGGGGGTAGGAAAATGGGGAAAATACGGGATTGGGGACATGGGAAATGGGATGGGAAAATGGGATTGGGA
>NW_024516776.1:0-4102 GCF_017590135.1 Pyrgilauda ruficollis | reverse complement strand
CGATGGAGCCGCTCCACGAGTTCACCTAAAAATGGGGAGAAGAAGTGGGATTTACAGGAAAAAATGGGAAAAAAAATGGGAAAAAATGGGAAAAAAAGGGGAAGTGGGATTTAGGGGAAAAAATGGGGAAAAATGGGAAAAAATGGGAAAAAAAGGGGATTTTTGGGGGGCAAAATGGGAAAAAAATGGGATTTTGGGGGGTAAAATGGGGAAAAGAGTGAGATATACGGGGGTGAAAATGGGATACAGAAAGGGTCTCAGTGGAGGAAGACCAAAAATTTACCTAAAAATGGGAAAAAATGGGGTGAAAATGGAAAAAATAAGGTTTTCAGGGCTAAAATGGGTAAAGAATGGGTTATGGGATCCAATATGTGACAGAGATCCCAGCCTGAGAGAGCCACTCCAGGAGATCATCTAAAAATGGGAAAAAATGGGAATTAGAAAGGGTTTGGGTGACGCCCACCTCGATGGAGCCACTCCAGGAATTCACCTGGAGGTGGGGAGAAACGGGGTGAAAATGGGAAAAAATGGGAAAAAATGGGGAAAATTGCAAAAAAAATGGGGTTTTTGGGGGGTAAAGTGGGAAAAAAATGAGATTTACAGGGGTAAAAATGGAGAAAAAAATAGGATTTAAGAAGGGTTTGGCTGAAGTCGTCCTAGGAGTTCAAACTCCAGCTCGGGGGGTCCAGGGCTGTGACGCCCACCTCGATGGAGCCACTCCAGGAATTCACCTGGAGGTGGGGAGAAACGGGGTGAAAGTGGGAAAAAATGGGAAAAAGTGGGGGAAAACGCAAAAAAAATGGGATTTTTGGGGGATAAAATGGGGAGAGAAATGGGATTTAAGGAGGGTTTGGGTGGAGTTGTTCCAGGAGTTCACCTAAAAATGGGAAAAATGGGAATTAGAAAGGGTTTGGGTGGAGCTGCTCCAGGAATTCATCTAAAAATGGGGAAAATGGGAATAAAACAGGGTTTGGGGTTTGGGGTTTGGGTCCCCGTGGCGCTGCTGGGGAACTCCAGCTCGGGGGGTCCAGCGCCGTGACGCCCACCTCGATGGAGCCGCTCCACGAGTTCACCTGGAAATGGGGAGAAACGGGGTGAAAATGGGAAAAAATGGGAAAAAATGGGGAAAATTGCAAAAAAAATGGGGTTTTTGGGGGGTAAAGTGGGAAAAAAATGAGATTTACAGGGGTAAAAATGGAGAAAAAAATAGGATTTAAGAAGGGTTTGGCTGAAGTCGTCCTAGGAGTTCACCAAAAAATGGGAAAAAATGGGAAAAAATGGGGAAAATTGCAAAAAAAATGGGGTTTATGGAGGTAAAAATGGAGAAAAAAATGGGATTTTTGGGGGGTAAAATGGGAAATAAATGGGATTTTGGGGGGTAAAATGGGCAAAAAAATGGGATTTAAGGAGGGTTTGGGTGGAGTTGTTCCAGGAGGTCACCTGAAAATAGGAAAAAACAGGAGAAAAATGGGACTTTCGGGGGTAAAATGAGAAAAAAATGGGATTTTGGGGGGTAAAATGGGGAAAAGATGGGATTTAGAAAGGGTTTCAGTGGAGGAATACCAGGAGTTCACGTGAAAATGGGAGAAAATGGGGTGAAAATGGGATTTTTGGGGAAAAAATGGGATTTTTGGGGGGTAAAATTGAAAGAAAATGAGAATAAATGGCATTTAGAGAAGGTGTTGCTCCAGGGATTCATCTAAAAATGGGAAAAAATGGGGTGGAAATGGGAAAAAATGGGGTGAAAATGGGATTTTTTGGGGGTAAAATGGGTAAAGAATGGGATATGGGATCCAGTGTGGGACAGAGATCCCAGCTTAATGGAGCTGCCCCAGGAGTTCACCTAAAAATGAGAAAAAACTGGAAAAACTGGAAAAAAATGGGAATTAGAGAGGGTTTGGGTGGAGGTGCTCCAGGAATTCATCTAAAAATGAGAAAAGTTGGAATAAGTGGGGTGGAAATGGGATAAAATGGGAAAAAAATGGGATTTAAGGAGGGTTTGGGTGGAGCTGCTCCAGGAATTCACCTAAAAATGGAAAAAATTGGAATAAATGGGGTGGAAATGGGATGAAATGGGACAAAATAGCAAAAAAAATGGATTTTTTGGAGATAAAATGGGAAAAAATGAGATTTTCTGGGGTAAAATAGGAAAAAAATGGATTTAAGGAGGGTTTGGGTGGAGCTGCTCCAGGAATTCACCTAAAAATGGAAAAAAAAATGGGAAATAAATGGGATTTAGGAAGGATTTGGGGGTAAAATGGGGAAAGAATGGATTATGGGATCCCACGTGGGACAGAGATCCCAGCTCGATGGAGCTGCTCCAGGGATTCACCTGGAAACAGCACAAAATGGGAAAAAATGGGAATTAGAGGGGGTTTGGGTGGAGCTGCTCCAGGAATTCACCTAAATGTGGGAGGAACCGGGGTGAAAATGGGAAAAAAAGGGAAAAAAATGGGAACAAACCTCAAGAAAATGGGATTTTTGGAGGGGTAGAATGGGAAAAAATGGGATTTTCTGGGGGATAAAATGGGAAAAAAAATGGGATTTAAGGAGGGTTTCAGTGGAGCTGCTCCAGGAGTTCACCTGAAAACGGGAAAAATGGGGGGAAAACAAGAAATTAGAGAGGATTTGGGTGGAGCTGCTGCAGGAATTCACCTAAAAATGGGGAAAATGGGAATGAAAAGGGGTTTGGGGCTCCTGAAATCCTGGCCCAGGGAGCGGCCGTCCCGCAGCACCGAGCAGCCCTCCCCAGTTCTCCCAGTTCCTCCCAGTTCCCCACCCCCAGCGTCCCCCTGTCACTCCCAGTCCATCCCAGTTCAGTCCTCCCAGTCCATCCCAGTCACTCCCTTCCATTTCTCTCTCTCTCCTCTCCCAGTTCCTCCCAGTTCAGCGCTCCAGATCCCCCAGTGCTCCCAGTCCCCTCCATCTCTCCCCCAGCGTGTCCCCAGTCACTCCCAGTCCATCCCAGTCCATCCCAGTTCAGTCCTCTCAGTCCCTTCCATTTCTCTCTCAATCCCCTCCATCTATCCCCCAGTCCATCCCAGTCCCTCCCAGTCCCTCCCAGTCCATCCCAGTCCCCCCAGTCCCCCCGCTCCCCTCACCTTCCTATCGATCCTCACGGTGAAGACGCGCCCGGGCCTCAGCGGCTCCCGGCTCAGCACCAGCCCGTGGTTGAACTCCTGGCCGGGCTGGGCCCTGGCGGCGCTGCGGCCGCCCTGGGACAGCGACACGAGGCGCCCGCAGCGGGGATGGAGCTCCGGGGGCGGCCCCGGGGCTCCCCCCGAGGCTCCCCCTGAGGAGCCCCCGCCGGGCCCCGGCGCCGCCATCGCTCCGCGCCCGCCCCGCTCCCGCCCCGCCGCCGGCGCGACGCTTTCGCGACCTTTTCGCGACCCTTTCGCGGCTCGGCGCGCTTCACGGCGGTGTGGCAGCGGTTTTGTTTAACCCACTTTTTCCCTACCAAAAGCGCTCCGTGATGCCCCTCCCCTCCCTCCCAGCGTTCTCTCCATCCTTCTTTCCCCTCCCCCCCCCCCCCCCCCCCCCCCCCCCCCCCCCCCCCCCCTCCCCCACCCCGCTGGGGTTGTTCCCCTCCCCGCTTTTCTCTCTGGCAGCGCTTTACGGCAGCCCCTCAGAGCGGCCTTCCTCGCTTGACGGCGGAGTGGCGGTGGCTCTCCCTCACACGCCTTCCTCGCTTTACGGCAGGCGCCCCGGCAACGGTTGCCATGGGGACGGGCCCTGCCTAGCAACGGCGCTCATTAAGGAGGGGCGTTAATTACGGGCCGCCGGTAATTAGCGCAGGGGGGTCCTGGGGAGGGGAATAAAGCGGCGGCGAGGCGCTGACCGCCGGTACCGCGCGGTGCGTGGGGTGTCTTGTGGTTACTGCGGTAATTAGCGCTAATTAGGAGTAATTAGGAGTTAATTAATTAAAAAAAGGAGAAGCGGTGCTGTCCAGGGTCTGAACAGTTGAAATTAATGTTAATTAGAGTAATTAGGGGCATAATGGTGCTGCCCCCCCGCCACGCAGAAATTCACCGTAAAATTTCCCCCAAAATTCCCAATTTCCCCCGAAATTCCAAAATTCCGCCAAAATCCCCAAATTTCCGCC
>NW_024516775.1:0-315 GCF_017590135.1 Pyrgilauda ruficollis | reverse complement strand
AAAAAAGCAATGCAGGTGCTCATTTATGTTCATATATTTACAGTGCTTAAGACACAAAATAAAGATGATCATAATTTAAATAAATTTATAATTAAGAATGTTTTGTAATTCTCCTGGTGACTCTGAAAACCTTAATCTCCTTCTAATGATATTTCTTTGACAACAAAATGCATTATGGTTCAGCTATGGTAACTCAACTCAGTATCCTAAAAGCTACTGGCTTCTCCATCCCTCAAAACCAAAACAAGAGAATATGGCCATTGTTGCTCTGATCTCTGTCTGGAGATGAAACACACAGACTGTCAGGGTTCTGGA
>NW_024516774.1:0-315 GCF_017590135.1 Pyrgilauda ruficollis | reverse complement strand
CCAGCCCCCGTCACCCCACGGCCGGGCTCCTGCCAGCGCCGTGTCCCCTCAGGCCCGGTGTGCGGCGGGAGGTGTCCCCACACACGGGTGGCCGCACGGTGACACTCGCGGTGACACTCGCCGTTGTTTACAAACACCTCCCTCCCCTCACAGCCCACCCCCGGTGCGGCGGGAAGCGCTGAGGGGACAGTGGGGATCAGGGGGGCTCAGGGGGTCCTGGTACCTGCGGGAAGCTCCGGGAGGAGCTATGGGGACCGGGTAAGGGGGTCAGGGGGTCTCCGGTACCGGCGGGAAGTGCTGAGGGGACAGTGGGGC
>NW_024516773.1:0-315 GCF_017590135.1 Pyrgilauda ruficollis | reverse complement strand
TTGGATGATTTTAAGGTCTCCCTCCAGCCAAGCCCACCCTGGCCTTCAGTGCCCCTCAGACGCCCCGTTTGTGCCCCGCAGTGTGACCTCTCCCCGTGGGCCGTGAGCAGGGACGAGATCGATCGCTTCAGCAAGGAAAACGGATTTTCAGGATGGGTGGAGACGTCCGTGAAGGAGAACAAGAACATCCACGAGGCCATGAGGTGGGAGCTGTGTGCCAGGGGTCACTCCCTGCCCGGGGCGTGGGGCTGCCCCTGCCCCCAGAACTGCCCGGGGCTCTTGGGTTTCTGGGGTTTTGTGGGTTTGTGGGGTTCT
>NW_024516772.1:0-315 GCF_017590135.1 Pyrgilauda ruficollis | reverse complement strand
TGACTGCACGCAGTCCTTCTGCGGAGGTCAGTGCGAGTCTGTCCTCAGCAATAAATGCTGAAACTACGGTATGTTCTCCTTGCTGCATGCCTCATGTATTTCAGTGAGATTAAAATCATGTGTTCATGGGTAGTAAATGCTTAACATTTCTTAGCTGGGTAGATGAAATCCATCAGATATGGATTTTCCTGTTTGAAATTCACAGTGCTGCCTGATAGCTGCTAAAAGCACCCATTTGTTACAAATATACTTGAGAGGTTTAAGAGCTTTGGATCTTAGTGTGGATTTGTTTTTTTCTTTGTTTTTTTTTTTTTT
>NW_024516771.1:0-315 GCF_017590135.1 Pyrgilauda ruficollis | reverse complement strand
TGTCCGTGTCCCGTGTCCCCTGTCCGTATCCCCGTGTCCCCTGTCCGTGTCCCATGTCCCGGTGTCCCCTGTCCGTGTCCCCTGTCCGTGTCCCCTGTCCCCGTGTCCCCACGCACCGTGTCGCTCCATCTGCTCGAGCAGGCGCAGCCCGCACTCCTGCTGCCGCGGGAAGGGGCAGAGCAGGCGCTGCAGCGGCCCCCGGGGCACCCAGGGCCCGCGGGGCAGCAGCCGCAGCAGCGCGTTGTAGGCGGGCAGGCTCCGCGCCGCGCCCCGCGCCTCCAGCGCCGCCAGCGCCGCCTCCACCAGCGCCACGCG
>NW_024516770.1:0-315 GCF_017590135.1 Pyrgilauda ruficollis | reverse complement strand
CCGCCCGGGCCGGGGGGGACCCCAAGGGGGGGGTCGCGGTGCGGATTTTGGGGCGGGGGGGGATCCCGGGGATCCCGCGAGGGCGCGGCCGCGCGTGGGCGCTCGGTTAATGAGGGTTCGGTAATTAACGCTCGGCAGCGCCGGTTTCACCGCGGGGGCGGCGAGTTTGGGGTTTTTTTTTTTGGGAGGGGGGCGCGCGGTGATTCCCAAAATTCGAGGGAGGGGTCGTGGCGTTTGGGGATCCCCCCCTGTCCCCCCCTTTTTTTGGGGCGCTCCCACTTCCCCCTTTGCCGCCCCCCCGCCCAAATTTGGGAT
>NW_024516769.1:0-315 GCF_017590135.1 Pyrgilauda ruficollis | reverse complement strand
CTCGGCCCCACACCGGATCTCGGCCCCGCACCCCCAGGTGAGGGTCCCCACCCCCAGTGCCGCCCCTCCCGGGTGTCTGCCCCCCCCGCCGCACTGACGGACCCTTCCCGCAGGGGACGAGGAGGAGGCCGGGGGGTCGCCGGTGGTGCCGTGGGGGCCGTGGGGGCCGTGGGGGCCCTGCAGCCACACCTGCACCCGCCCCGAGAGCCCCGCGAGCCGGAGCCGCCGCCGGGGCTGCGCGGGGGGAAACTGCGGGGCGGGGGGCAGCAGCCAGCGCCGGGCCTGCAACCTGCCCCACTGCCAGGGTACGGGGCT
>NW_024516768.1:0-315 GCF_017590135.1 Pyrgilauda ruficollis | reverse complement strand
CGGTCCCGTTCGGGGGCTCCGGTCCCGCTCCCGGTTCTGGGGGCGGGGACAAATCCCGGCCTCCCCAAGCCCCACCCACGTCCCTCCCCTCCGAATTTGACCGACAGCTCCGTCGACCAATGGGAGCGCGGGCTTCGGGTCACGTGTCCTCCGCGCTCCACGTGCGGCCGCGGGGCCGGTGCTGGGACACGTGAGGGGGCGGGGCCTGCGCGGGGCACGTGGCCGGGGGGCGGGGCCGGTGTTCCAGACACGTGACTGACGGGAGAGGGGGAGGGGGAGACGGAGAGACCCCCGGGACCCCCAAAATTACCGGGA
>NW_024516767.1:0-315 GCF_017590135.1 Pyrgilauda ruficollis | reverse complement strand
CCCCAACAGCATGGGCCAATAACTGCTCTGCTCACCTCCAGATTTTGGGCTGTGACCCTTTTTCTTTGCAGGATTTAAAAGAGGGTCATGCTCTTATCAAACACCTGCTCAAGGACATTGAAGGTGAGGAATAATCAGTTGATTCTGAGGCTCACCAGTGACAAAACACAAAATCATCACAACTGGTCTCAATTAAAGCACACAAGACTAACTTGTATTTTTTTCCCCCAATTATTTATTATAATTATCTTAATGCTGGGATCAAAGTTTTCCTTCAACATCCCAGCTTGCCCAGAGCAGCTGTGGAGCCCCTGG
>NW_024516766.1:0-315 GCF_017590135.1 Pyrgilauda ruficollis | reverse complement strand
CGGGGAAAAATCGGGGTAAAAATTGGGGAAAAGGGGGGAAATGGGAAACAAGGGGGGGAAAAGGAGAAAAATGGGGAAAGATGGGAATTTTTGGGCTGAATTCCACGGGAATTTGGGAATTTGGGCTGAATCCCGGAATTTTGAGTTCCCCCCATTCCCCAGACCAGGAGCTGCGGGCGGAGCTGGAGCTCCTGAAGTCGAATTTTTCGGGAATTTGGGATTCGGGTGAGTCCCAAAATTCCTCGCGGGGATTTTCAGCATTTGGGAACCGGTGGGGGGGAATCGGAATGGGGGGGACTGGGATGGACTGGGATG
>NW_024516765.1:3795-4108 GCF_017590135.1 Pyrgilauda ruficollis | reverse complement strand
GGTGACACTCAGGTGACACTCCTGTCCGCAGCTGTGTCCTGAGGAGGCGGAGCAGTACGGGGGGCTCAGGTGACACAGGTGACACTCAGGTGACACAGGTGACACTCCTGTCCCCAGCTGTGTCCCAAGGAGGCCGAGTGGTGTGGGGGGGGCTCAGGTGACACTCAGGTGACACTCCTGTCCCCAGCTGTGTCCCGAGGAGGCCGAGCAGTGCGGGGGGGCTCAGGTGGGGTTCAGGTGACACTCAGGTGACACAGGTGGCACTCCTGTCCCCAGCTGTGTCCCGAGGAGGCCGAGCAGTGCGGGGGGGCTC
>NW_024516765.1:1497-3573 GCF_017590135.1 Pyrgilauda ruficollis | reverse complement strand
GGGCACCTGGGGGCACCTGGGCACACCTGGGGGGACACAGGGCACCTGGGGGACAGCTAGGGGTACCTGGGGACAGCTGGAGGGCACTTGGGAGGTACCTGGGGGGGCACAGGGCACCTGGGGTCAGTGAAGTGTACCTGGGTATACCTGGGGGGCACCCAGGGGCACCTGAAGGACACCTGGGGGTACCTGGGGGGACACAGGGCACCTGGGGGACAGCTAGGGGTACCTGGGGACAGCTGGAGGGAGGGCTGGGGGCACCTGGGATACACCTGGGGTTACCGGGGGGGGGCACAGGGCACCTGGGGTCAAGTGAAGCGTACCTGGGCATACCTGGGGGGCACCCCAGGGGCACCTGAAGGACACCTGGGAGTACCTGGGCACACCTGGGGGTTGGCATCTGGGGGTACCTGGGCATATCTGGGGGCAGCTGGGGGGGCATAGGGCACCTGGGGACACCTGAGGGGCACCTGGGGACAGCTGGGGGGCAGCTGGGGACACCTGGGTGGGGGGCACAGGGCACCTGCAGACACCTGTGGCAGAAGCTGTGCGAGCTGCTCTCCCAGCACCCCGGGGTGGATTTGGGGCAGTTTTGGGGTGTTTGTAACCCCATTTCCCCCAGCTGTGGCAGGAGCTGTGCGAGCTGCTCTCCCAGCACCCCGACCGCGTGCGCTCGCTGGACGCCGGGGGCATCATCCGGGGGGGCCTGACGCGCTTCACCGACCAGCGGGGCCGGCTCTGGGGGGCCCTGGCCGACTGCTACGTGCGCTGCGGCCACCTGGAGAAGGTGACACTGCTGTCCCCTGGGGGGCGGGACACCTCGGGGGCACTGAGAGCACCTGGCAGGGGTGGCACACCTGGGAGTGACTGAAACACCTGGGACTGACTGACTGACTGACACACCTGGGAGGGACTGACAGACACACCTGGGAGGGACTGACAGACATGGGACAGACTGACTGACACACCTGGGACTGACTGACAGACATGGGACAGGCTGACACCCCTGGGACAGACTGACTGACACACCTGGGAGGGACTGACAGACACACCTGGGAGGGACTGACAGACATGGGACAGACTGACTGACACACCTGGGACTGACTGACAGACATGGGACAGGCTGACACACCTGGGACAGACTGACTGACACACGTGGGACAGAGTGACACACCTGGGAGGGACTGACAGACATGGGACAGACTGACTGACACACCTGGGACTGACTGACAGACATGGGACAGGCTGACACATCTGGGAGGGACTGACAGACACATCTGGGACAGACTGACACACCTGGGACTGACTGACACACCTCTGACTGACACACCTGGGAGGGACTGACACACCTGGGAGGGACTGACAGACACACCTGGGAGGGACTGACAGACACACCTGGGAGAGAGTGACACACCTGGGAGGGGTGGCACACCTGGACTGACTGACAGCCATGGGACAGACTAGCACACCTGGGAGGGAGTGACAGACATGGGACAGACTGACACAGCTGGGAGGGGCTAGCACACCTGGGAGGGAGTGACACACGTGGGACTGACTGACACACCTGGACAGACTGACAGCCATGGGACAGACTGACACACCTGGGAGGGGCTGGCACACCTGTCCCCAGCTGCCATCCAGTCCCTGTCCCCACCCAGGGCCACCACAGTCCCCATCCCCTGTCCCCAGTCCCGTTTGTCCCGTTCCAGGCCTGGGACATGTACAAGGAGGCTGTGCAGACGGTGATGGCCCCGTTAACCCCTTTAACCCCAATGTTTGTCCCGTTCCAGGCCCGGGATGTGTAGGAGGAGGAGGTGCAGACGGTGATGACCCCATTAACCCCTTTAACCCCAATGTTTGTCCCATTTATCCCGTTCCAGGCCCGGGATGTCTATGAGGAGGTGGTGCAGATGGTGATGACCCCATTAACCCCAATGTTTATCCCATTCCAGGCCCGGGATGTGTACGAGGAGGCCGTGCAGACGGTGATGGCCCCGTTAACCCCGTTAACCCCAATGTTTATCCCGTTCCAGGCCCGGGATGTGTACGAGGAGGCCGTGCAGACGGTGATGGCCC
>NW_024516765.1:0-1311 GCF_017590135.1 Pyrgilauda ruficollis | reverse complement strand
CAGCTGGGCCACGGCCAGGACGGTGAGAGGGCACCCCAAAAACGGGGGGGACCCCAAAAACGGGCAGGCACAGCTGGGCCACGGCCAGGACGGTGAGAGGGCACCCCAAAAACGGGGAGGACCCCAAAAACGGGCAGGCTCAGCTGGGACTCGGCCAGGAGGGTGAGAGGGCACCCCAAAAACGGACAGGGGACCCCAAAACGGGCAGGGACAGCTGGGATATGGCCAGGACGGTGAGAGGGCACCCCAAAAACGGACAGGGGACCCCAAAAACGGGCAGGGAACACCAAAACTGGGCAGGCACAGCTGGGCCAAGGCCAGGATGGTGAGAGGGCACCCCAAAAACGGGGGGGGGGCCCCAAAAACGGGGGGACCCCAAAAACGGGCAGGCACAGCTGGGACATGGCCAGGAGGGTGAGAGGGGCACCCCAAAAACGGACGGCACCCCAAAACTTGGGGACATCCCAAAAACGGATGGGGCACCCCAAAACTGGGGCAGGCACAACTGGGACACGACCAGGACGGTGAGAGCAGGGACCCCAAAAATGTGGGGGACCCCAAAAATGGGCAGGGCCCCCCAAAAGCAGTCAGGCACAGCTGGGACACAGCCAGGATGGTGCAAGTGGGGAGCCCCGAAACGGGGGGGACCCCAAAATCAGGAGGTACCCCAAAAACGGGAGGGAACCCCAAAAATGGGCAGGGCACCCTAAAAATGGCCAGGGCTCCCCAAAAACGAGAGGGAACCCAAAAACAGGCACAGCACCGCAAAAACGGGCAGGGAACCCCATAAATGGGCAGGGGACCCCAAAAACGGGCAGGGCACCCCAAAAAGAGGAGATTTCAAATACGGGCAGGGCACCCCAAACTGCGGCCAGGATGGTGCATCCAGGGAGCCCCAAAAACAGGAAGGGGACCCCAAAAGAAGGGGGACCCCAAAACTGGGTAGGGCACCCCAAACTGTGGGCAGGACAGTGCATCCGGGGAGCCCCAAAAACGGGGGGGACCCCAAACCCAGAGAGGCCCCCAAATCTGAAGGGAACCCCAAAAAGGGCAGGGGGACCCCAAAACTGCAGAGGGCACCGTAAAACTGGACAGGGTACCCTAAAACTGGGCAGGGCACCCCAAACTACAGCCAGCACGGTGTGCCCACGGCACCCCAAAAACGGGGGAGACCCCAGAACCAGGGGGGCACCTCAAAACTGAGCAGGGAACCCCAAAACCGGGGGAGCACCCCAAAAATGGTGGGGGCACCCCTGTGTATGCATGTCTTCTGTGTCTGCATGTCCCCTGTGACCCTGTGTCACCCTGTGT